>NC_089312.1:3417800-3627800 GCF_036669915.1 Pocillopora verrucosa
AAGTAGGAAATACCATCGTCCAGTGTGTGTATTAAGGAAATGTATATCAGTCATGAAGGAAATGACATTTTCCTTCGTTTGTCATGTGAAATATATTTTATAAAAGCAATCCTCGACTGGGTCTCGGGTTTGCATAACTTTCTTGGCTCCTGCCCATCCCCTCGTGTTTAGACGAGGCTATGTAAACACGAAAAAAGTCCTCTATTGCTTTTTATAATTTAAACCGACTAACTGGCCAGTATCCTTACTTTGTTTTCTTTCCACTTATATTTTTGCCTGAGACTGGAGTGTTTCCAAAACAACAGCTTTATAACGATCGTTACAACTTGATATTGAACTTATATTTAACCTATGACGTGACCACAAATAGTGCTGTATGCTTTTGTCATGACTTAATGGCGACTGAGAAATTATCTGAAATTGTTTTACTTGGTTCTCTGTCTTAAGTCCGCTAATGATTGCTCTTTATTTATGCTTCTCATTAACAATTAATTTGTCTTTGTAGTCAAACAAGGTACACCCAGTGACTATGAACTGGAACGTCTTGCCTCAGGGCTTGGTGATGCTTGGAAAAAGCTTGGGCGCCGCTTGAAAATCCAAGATCCAAAGCTTGATGATCTGAACAAATTAAACGAGGATCTCTCCGAAAAGGGATATAAAACGCTCAGGCATTGGAAGGAGGTAAACGGTTCAGCCGCAACTTACGAGATTTTGGGTCATGCCTTATTGCATGGGCTTGTGAATCGGCGAGATTTAGCGGAGGAATTTTGCTATGAGAAACATTAAACGAAAAAAGGGGCCCCTAACGTTACTAACAGATTGTATATTTTGTATGTACTAATTTTTATCTTAATTTAATCTTAGTTTTGTGAGTATCTTATTTTGTAGAAAAAATTTTCAGCAGAAGATTACCCCAGAGTCAAATAATTTCTAACTTCCGGAAGTGATCAGCTGACTTGTGAAATAAGTGTATCGCTGCTTTAATATAACTTTTAGATGCTCGTGGAACTACAAAATTATTTGTGTCAGGGCTGTGTTCGATGAAGTAGTACTATTTTTTAGTGGCAAATTTTTTCCAACACCCTGATAGCTTGGTTTACACGTCCACTAAAACAGGAAAAGTTTTTTGCGACTGCTATAGAGAGGTATTATCTAGCAATAGTATTTTTTAAAAAGTGAACGTTACATAAGGTTTCACTCTAAAATAGTTTATGAATATTTATACAGATCTATGTTTTAAAATGTTTCGAAGAAATTATTAATTTTAGATAGTCATCATTTCGTAATAACATTGTAACTGCTGTGTTGTACAAAACATCATCTTTTTATTATTACACAAAATATCACTTTAGCATACTTACCGATAGTATTTGTAATCTTAACTTTGTTCACTTCATTTTAAAACACAGTGGTTTCACAAAACCCACGTTTGAGCGTCCTTTTGTGTCTGTGACTGTATAGTAGAATCTCTCCGTCTTTCCCTTCAACCTGATTTCAATCTTTCGGTCCAAGCGGTTATCCGTGGAAGGAATATTTTGCATTGGTACGTTCATGGGGAAATGCGTGAAGCCTTGCTTGATAATTGTGTGAGCGCATTCGGAGTAGAAGGGGCGTCCAAAGGTTTTGTCTTGAGGTGGGTTTTCGAAACCTTTCATACCGAACCTGTAGACCCCTTGATAGCCTGCGTGGCTAGAGGGTTTCTTTTCTCTTTGTTTTGTTTTTTTCAAGGTTTGATGAAAATTACGGCTGCGAAGCCGCGGTCTGGAGGATGGAGGAACTACGTATTTTTTACTGCCCAGGCCCCTCGCGGCCTATAGTCCACTCTTCCCTATAAAAACGACATTGTCGGATTGAATGAAGAAAGACCATTTTGATTAAGAAATTATTGTAAAGAAATAAGTGTAGTTACCTGATTTAGGGTTACAGTGCCTTCTACAACTATCGCCTATCTCATTTTAAGTGAACCCTTTAAGTAAGCGGTTGTGCAAGTGCAAACAGGAAAGGAGGAATGTGTTCGAATTCCGTCGAAGCCGTTATTCCTTTGAGGCTTTTTTCAGCAATTGCTTTAACAGCAGCACATCCGCGAGGATCACTGCTGAACTTAATTTTCACCCGCAGGTCAAATGAACTTATTTCAATGAGAATTGTGAAATATTTTGGCGTAGTACATGCAGGAGCTCTTGGTACATGTTAAAAAACAGAGACTGTTTCAAAGACATGAAAAAGAAAAAACCCACCGTTATCCCTTAAGATGCTGCAATCACCTTTCTGAGGACTTGAAAATTAAAATTTTCTGGGAGAGCATGCCCCACTGTCCTCCTAGGATGGTCTACCTTCGGCGAACATCTATCCGAACCCTCACTAAATCCTGGACTTCCCCCAAACGCACAAATTGTCTGTAGTTTTCACAGGTTAAATTTATGTAATTCATGGGAATGATTATCAGGGTACTTTGATAACATTTCAATTCTCAGTTTCGATCAGGTACCACTATGGAGAGGGTTCATTCATACCTAGGGCATATGTTCTAAAAATTTACCGCCGCTTTTTCGTTGTTATTTTTTTTTTAATTGATGGCGCTGTGTCTCATGGGATCGATATGCTTAGAATAATAAGCGATTGTTCCGCAGCCTTAGCGACGCCAAAGATCAAGTATTTTCGTGGAGCTGGATTTGCCATCCAATACGCAAACTTTTTACTTCTAAGTGAGGTAAGTAGTTTACAAGCCTTGTAACGTATCCACGATAGTCATGTCTTTTAGTTGCTACCTTCACTCTGTTGATTGCGCTAGTCAATGGAATGAACAAGTGTGAATTAATCCAGTCACGCTTCGACGAATTGTTCGACAACAATTAAGATAACAAAAAGCAACAATTCGGTTTGAAAAGTTTTTATCGGCAAGAGAAAGGCTAAAAGTAATTCAGTTCAACCTTTTATGTTGAAATCTGTCGCCCAATTCTCTTTATGCGGCACGATAGCCCCTTAGTGCTGGGAATTTCACTTCCGCCTTTGGAAATTGTTTCTTAGATACACAACTGAGGGTGAAATTTAATTTACACCCTAGTAACAGCTTAGGCTTCTTGTGTCTGACGCTTAAATGCTTCTAATAACGGTATTTAAGGCACAAAGACATCGATCTGAAGTCAAGACTCGGCAGACGCCGAGGCCACTGGCTTGGATTGCGAGACCGAGAACAAACCATTTACCCCAAACAACAACTAACAATTAGACCGTCGCTAGACTCAGATAATGGCTAAGTACTGTTAAAGACAACAAAATAATGCGTTATAGTTGAGATGATGTACTCTTTTTCACGTTCGTGTTAACGATGTGTCAGCATGTACACTGCAATTTTTTCATTTTTTAAACCACAACGATCATACATCAAAATTTCCTCGTTTACATCTTAACTCTAATAAGTTTCTCCCTTTCGAACGAGGACCCCTGCTGTAAGTAAAAATCCCAGATCAAAAGGAAAAGTGACAATTTGGGGCTCACCACTAAGGCTAACGAGTTCAGATTCAAAAATGGCGGGCTTACGGTTTTCCAAAGGTTCCTTTAGCCACCCTCCAAAGGGAGCCACAACCCATCAGCTCTTAAGTTTCTTAATTAGCTTGTGTGCTCTTGTGGGAGTCACATAGAGACCTATGACTTATCTACCACTGCAGTGGAATCATACAAGATTGTGGGTATCTAACAGACAGAGACAAATTCTTGATTTCTTCACTGTCCTTATAACAACTGCTTGATTTGACAAAGGATAATGGGGTAGGAAGGGGCAGTGAGTGCTTTTATGTAAAATCATATTCATTTGGAAGCTGCAATGAAAAAAAATTTTTTTTCCAAAATCACTTACACAGACTAACGAGAGGCACCCTTGTAACATGAGCCCTGACCATAGGGTAGCCTGTGATGCTCATTAAAATCTAATCTGAATTGACATTTGTGTTTGGCAGGGTAAGTGTTGTTCAAATATGGCCAGTGAAGCTGAAGGAGATGCAGGTAATGGTGCCAGACCAAGCCCTAGTGGTTCTGTCATGAGAGTAGAGACAGCTGGAGGGAATAAGATAGAGATTAATGATGTTTGGACAACTAGAATATTGGTGACCGCCATCTCTGGGACTGGAATTTATGTGGTAAAAAGTTTAGTAACTTTTTTCCGTGAGAACCCAAAATTGGTTACAGATGTAGTAAAATGGGCTTTTAAAGGTTGGGGTGAAGCTACAGTCAAGCCTGGATCAATTATTGTTGACTTGGATTTTGGATCACAGGAGAAATTTTTAAAGTTTAAAGAAGACTTTAAGGATGGAAAAGTTAAAGATGCATTGGAGAGAGGGTTAGGAGAAATTGGCTACAATGCCAAACTGGAATTAAAACTCATAAAGGAAACTCCCAATGTGGCTGCAGTCGAAATGAGGTAAATGAGTTATTTTTATTTGATAGCTGACATGTATTGGTCTGTTAGTCAGGTGATTGGTTAGGCCTTCTCTTCATACCTTAGCAGGCAATCATTTTAGCAGGCAGTCACATTAACTTCTTTATTCATACCAGTTTAACCTTTTACCTTAATTTCGTACACCCTGAAATCAATGTGCATATTCTCCATACTGTTCTCTGTACATTTCCCAAAGTGGAGACAAGGGGAATTTGTTTAACAATCGAGAGCTTCTTTAGTTGGTGATCATTTCCTTTGTTCTCCTAACCTTATTGTGTGGTTTAGGGGTGATATTGTAAGAAGAAGTTAAATGCTAGATTAAATCACTCTTGAGGACCCCATGATTAATATTTTGTTCTGTTGACGACACTGTGAGGATTGTTTTATTTGCATTGATGTCTTTACCTTGCAGTTCAAATGTATTACAGTTCTCTATCAATTCTTTTAGATATGCTCAAGACCTTTTGGAAGAAAATTTTGCTATTACATAGTGACCAGCTTAAGCTCCCACTGTTGGCTAAGAACAAATTTTTGTTTCAAGCTCTCAATGAAAATCCAAGAAGTTATGTGACTAGCCACTAATCTCTTGCAAAAATACAAATTTCTCAGGATCAAAATGGAAGTTTAATTGTTCAATTTATGTGGATTTTTTTGTTTAAAATGTCATATTCTCATGCAAGATTCAGTATACTTTAAGAGGTCTTGTTAGCTGTGTTGTTTTATTTTATTTGTTAGTGTTGACATTTATCCATCATCACAATGCATTGACCTCCAGTGTTAGCAAAAAGAAAAAAATACTTAATAGGTATAAGAGCTATATTTTTTGAGTACATGGTTTTCATACAGTACAATGAAATTTTGCATTTTCAGCAAAGAAACTGTGATACGAGAGACCAAGAAAGTTTCATTTGCATATTCCAATCCTAGAGTTGTGTCCCATGGAGAAAGGAAAGAAGAAAAAGAGAGTGATCAGGAAGCCGGTGAGACATATGCTCTGTGAATGTTTATAGACCTTTATATAATACAATATCTCAAAAACATACACTACTGCATGATCTAATAGCCTCCAAATTCAGAGAAAGTACAAACTAAGTTGCTAGTCTGTATATAACCATGGATTTTTGTTTTGTAAAGGTGAACACATAACTTGGAATTGTTTAGAATACAGTCATGTACCTACAAATTGGTCTCTCATTCCCACCTTTTCCCTCTCAAACTTAACAAATTTTAATCTTGCATGGACATTTAATTACCAAACCAAGTATTGCAAGAGGCTGTGTTAATGTCACTGCAAGAGTCACTTATATTTAAAAATAAAATTTGTAAAAGCAATTCTGACTATGAAAGGTTCTTCTTTTGACAGAAGTAAAAGAGAATCCAGACGGGACAGACAACCCAGCTAAAGAAGACATTCAGTCACCCTCTCAAAAGCGTAAAGAAGGTACCAGAGACTTTTCATTTGCCAATTTTTGTTTCCTGGAAACAGAGAAAAGGTTTAAGTCAATGTAATTGTGAAATAAGTTGTCAAAAGAGAATCATTCTTGAACAGTATAGTGCTTAAAGGCCTTCTTAATTTTAATAGCTCTGTTAATATTTGAACATATTTATCTCAGAATCAACTGGATATAGTTATAGTAAGGTTGTATGAACCTGAAACAGGCATGTCTCTTTTAATTGTAATAGTTTGTGTGAAGAACTATAAGATGTTAGCTATTATATAAATAATAAGTTTGGACTATAAAGTAATAAACAAAAATCAACATTTTAACAAATCATTATATTGATGGTAATCATGCTAATGGAGAATACAAATAACTTAGGCCACCACTTAAGAGTGTTAGAGAAAATACATTGCCACTGACTAGAAGAGCCTGCTGTTTTTAACTAATGGCAGTTATTGGGTAAATTTTATTTCACTAGATCAAAATGAACCACTTATTGTCTAAGCTTGCAATACCAGGATCCATATCTTAGCCTGAAGAACAGGTGTAAATTCTTTTGCCTTTTTCAGTAGAATTGAGGCAAGCATGAGGCAGGCATGAAGTCAAAGGAAGGAGTTATTATTTGCACTCCTACCCTGTGCATGACTTATCTTCATTTGCCTGAAAAACGCAACAAATTATTCCTGTTCTGCAGGCTAGATCTCTTAGACCTAAATTCTTCAGAAAAACCAGTCAGCAGGAGGAAATGCAAGCACAAAAAATATCACATTTTTACCCTAACCTTTTCATCTCTCTTACTCACATACTAGCTTCTGGCTCCACTGAAGTTAAGCAAGAGGAGGAAAGTGGCTCAGCTGCAAAAAACCTAAAATTGATCCTATTGGAGAACCTGGAACTTCTGGGGTATCCAGCACAAGTAAGACAAGGAAGTTTAAGGGTAAGGACAAAAGGAAAGTTACATTTTCAGTTGATAAAATTTCTTTACAGACTTGAAGAACCTTAAATCTCTCTCCCAAAATAGATTTTTTTTTGTGATAAATTGTTACTGACTCACAATCAGTTATACCCCCACTAGCTGCCATAATGTAAATCAACTCTGATCAGTTTTATTCAACATATTATACCTGATAATATGGGTAATGAGTATGTGGATATGTATTTGTATGCTTTTGAAATTGACCAGTCTTCCCCAACAGGGCTCGATCACCTCAGAATAAATACAAACAATCTGGTCCCAAACATTGTAAATAAAAACAGGGTGTAAAAACCCCAACTGGCAGGAGGCAGGCAGCAGTTAGCTATATACAAAGAACAGCCAAGGAGTTGAACTCAGGGAACCATTAAGAACAATCCATTGAGTGGCAGGCTGAAGGGCTTGTTCTCAGGACCACCAGACTAACCACTTGGCCACCCTGCTTCCACAACATCTGATAGAAAATCTTCAACATGACAGAAAAAAGCCTTTGCTCTTCTCTCCCCCCCCCCCCCTCTGAAAAAGATTACTTGCAATGAATGATTTCAAAATTTTTACTGAGTCACAGTAAGTAACAAGTAAGCTGGTAATCTTAAAATAATTATCTCTCCACTTGTTTTTATATTCAAGAGGGAGTAGTAACTGATGATGACCTTCAAACACTTGGCAAATATATTGCTGACAAAAGGGATGAACTGGCACGTCAACTTAAAATTATGAGAGCAGACAAAGTAATAATTGATCACGATTTTAAGTCTTTGTCTGAGAAGGGATATCAAATACTGCATCTGTGGAAATCAAAAAATGGGGAAGATGCAGACTATAAAACTTTGTATAATGCATTAGTCCACAATTTGGTACAGCGGAGAGACTTAGCAGAAAAATATTGTTTTGAATAATAATATCTCTTTGATATTACTCATACCAAAACCTGGGAGTTAGTTTAAAAACAGATGGCCACTAGGTGGAAAGTAGAGATAACTTTGCTGGTTACCAAGAAATTCCAGTTGGCTATTAATTTTAAGAATCTAGTGATTATTTTAACCTTGATTTATGGCCTTTTATTGATAGCCTTTTTAAAACATTTTTGGTGTGTTAATAATGGTAATTGAAATAAGTGGAGTGGAATTTTGGCTGCAATCATATGCATGATTTCAAAATCGAACGAATGTGAGTTCAATTTGAAATCAAAAGTATGATTTCAGACCAAAATTGCACGACATGAGGTTCAATTACCACTTTATTACATCCATTTTAAAATCGCCCAAAAACTGGACTTGGTCAGTTCTTATATTTTATTGATGCAGTACTGAGCTGATTTGAAATTAAATTCATCCATTTTCTGGGGGGAAAAATAAGAGTTTTGGAAAGTTTTGTTTTTGGTGTGACCTGCTCATTGGCTGGGAAAAGATGCGATTTAAAGCAAAAAATGGTGCAATTTGTGAATAAATTGTACCAATTAGAGCCAATCAGATTACAAAGAACACTAGTGATTTCAAAACGGGTGTAATAAAGCTGAATATTGCACACGCATTTGATTAGATGTATTGGAGGACAGACTCATATATAAGGTAGAGTATTTCAGATAAACTAAGCAGTCTAAGTTTTTTAATGTAGGCCACTATATATAGTTTTTAAAAATAAAAACAGAACTGCTTGTTTGGAGCATTTTGGCTAGTGATTAAGTTAGCGTTTTTGGATCCGCGTTTTTCATGATTGAGGAACGCAACACATGCAGTCGTTCGTCATTGGTAATCACAGCCTTAATTTGTTTCAGTACAAATCGGGCATGACAATAATGTTATTTTCCATGGTAGTATTATAGTTAACAAGTGTTTGCTTAGCAGCTTTCCTGTATGAAATGTAATGGAATATTTACCCGGTTATGAAATACATGGAGTGTATTCACTTTGAACGTTCAAGGTGTGGTGTTCCAAAACGTGTTTATGCACCTTACTTTATCACGCCTGGTCTAGACAAAATTGACCTTGGACGTTGGGCCTTGACCCTCTGCATCTTCCGCGGCCGTTTTTGATCATGGCATCAAAAAATGCTTGTGGAAACACAGGTATCCCAAGCTCACACTTCGACAAAAAGCAAACTATTTATTACTCGGGCTTTCCAGAGGAAACGCCTGAGTTCAAATTCCGGCCTCGTTTGTTTTTCGTTCGGTCGCAAATCGCAGCCAAGTCCTTATCACGCATGCGCTACCTTTTGACTCTCACGCATGTGCGACGTTTTGACTGATGAGCACACGGCATGGTCTAATGGCGGACGAAGAGAAGCTTTCGCGGAGCAAAATCAGCACAGAGACTGTGTATAATACGCTCAAAACGCATACAAAATATGCACACATCGTTTGAGGTAGACCCACACTAAAAGATGTCGAGCGTTTTCGGAACGGGTCGGTCCACGAACCTTATGAGAGATCTCTTTATGAACGAGCATTAATAAGTGAACCTTTCATCGAGAAACAGGCTTTATCACATAAACTGCGGCCCTGAGAAAAGCCGTATCAACACACTTGAAAAAATTTTTTTAAAATTTTTTTTTATTTTTAATTAGGTGTGTTGATAAAGCCAATCAGCTGCTTACACGTCATACGCCTTTGGCGCCACTCGGTCAGGTTGATGAATGAACGACAAAGCCTTCACGATTCTCAATAGAAGTTGTTTGTCAGAGCTTTCTCGAATTATGGCGACTGAAACACTAAAAAATCCGTATCACCGGTTCAAACTTGTCTAGAAGGGGAAGAAAACCAATATACCAAAAGAAAAACCGAAAGTTGCGTATTCGGTGGCTTTGGTGTTAGCATTTCTCTCGGCTGAGAATGAAAATCGACAACTAGAAGATTGGACACCAGCCGATTTTTGCCGTTTATCTGAAAGACTTCTGCTGTTGTTAAGGACAAAGTGAATAAATAAGAATTTTGTAAATTGAAAATTACGACCATTGTTGTTTTTGTAATCATGATTCAACGCATATTTCCATCTTAAGAGTTGGCGCCAACGCACTCTGCGATTGTTATTCGAGGATTGTCCATCCGTTTATTTTCATTTATTAATGAAGTCGGCTTTTCTTCCCAGTTGAGGGCTATTGTGTTTATATGATAAACAAAATAGGACATGGTTGCTTGAAGATATAGAATTTCTCTTCTCGTGTTCAACTCGTCATCTCACTCATGAGCTATCGAGTTAAAACACTGGAAGAGAAATTCCATATCTAAGCGCGTCCATGTATTATTCTCTATTTATCAATTGAACTAATGTTAATCGAGAGAATAGACGCAAATCTCATCGTGTTTGTAGACGTGATCGTGAACCAAGCAGAATATCAATACGAAGTTTGAAAAGGTTAAGGAACAAGAGCAGAAAGGTTAGAAAATTTGACTACGCATGTATTCTCTCATGTATTCCCTTGTCATCTACACTGTACTGTTATGTTAGTGCGAAAAAACTACTAAATAAGAGGATATTTAAGTTTAACTGTCGTGAAAGAATTCGTCAAAGTATAAGAAAGGTAAAATATCGTGCCAGTCGATATTTAACATTGTTTTCTTGTAACAAACTGATGTTTTCTTGCAAGAGCGAGGCTTATGTAGCAAATTATTGCTGCAGCAACTATAAATTAAGTAGAGACATAGAAAAAAATCCTGGCCCTCCCACATATGTTAACCTTAACAAAACAGTAATGTTGTGTTGCAATGAGTGTGTTCTTTGATTTACAATAGCACACAAGGGATCAGCTCTGCAAATGATCTTATTCAAATAATGAATATTGGAAATCAGCTTTTTTTCATGTTTGTTACGATTAGCTAGACAGGCATATTTAATGCAGTCAGAATTACCAACAGCATTAAATGTGTTTGATACTGATTATCTGGAATACAGTGAAAGCTACTCTGGTACTGTTCACCAAGAAATTGCTATAGAGGGATATTAGTACTGTGCGTCTTTACGAAGAGCCTTTGAGTTGCTCATATCTGAAAGCTACACCAATTTCATTTTAACAGTAGGGTGTATTACTGTTGCAACCTATTGTAATCTTTTAGGTGACCATACAAAATACTGATGATGAGGAGTTTAGCTTAAAAATGGGAGAAGAAATTCTCTCAAAGTTGTTTGATAGACCAGACGTTTTAACATTAGATGAAGATACATTGACAGAACATTTTGCTATTTATCAATGATGTAAAATTAACGTACGAAAAACACACTTTCTTAGTAACAAGTATCTGTTAGTTTGTCGCACATTTGTCTAAGTGATGAATTGTACACTTTGACTACTCTCCTTTCATGTTAAGTTTCTGTTACAGTTGTCAATTTTTATAAGATGTGAACATGATTCACAAATATAATTTGAACTTTGACAAACTACTGATTCCTTACAAACAAATTTAATTGTTCTTGTTGGACAACAATTTCTACTACTATACCCTTGAAATATTATCATCGTAATCAGTAGATATAAAGTCATATAAAAAAATATTAAAACTATTTTAATCTTACAATATACCTTTTTCCTCACTGCATATATACAGAATGAAAATATTTAGATAATTTTCATATGCAAATGAAAATTTGCAATTACTGTAGTTAGTAGACTCTGATTTTTTTGTTCATTATCAACTGCTACAAACTAATTAGTCATTTTTCATTCAAAGGCAAATGAAAATATTGGTTTTGATTAGAGTGATTTTAATAAGCCTGGGTTCTGCTGATTAATTACATTAATGTTTTAAGATGCTCAATGCTTTTTGAACTTTTTTTTTCTTTACATCTATTAGAGTGATATTCAATCGCTCATGAAATAAAGAAATGACCATTTAGTTTGTAGTAGTCAATAAAGAACAAAAGAATACAAAAAATTCACAGTACACCACTAACTATTAATCACCCTATTCTTTCACGGAAAATGAAAATTACTCTAAACAGTAACAGTTGATTAGTACTCACCAGGTTTGGTGAAACCACTCTAACCAATAAACCAAAATATAGCAATTAAAGCATACTAGCTCAGTAACTCCAAATGGAAACAAACAAATTGGGAGGTAATAGTACAAAATATGCTAAAGTATATTTCATACTTTCATGAGAACTATCCCAACAACCCCATAACATTAATAGTTCATCTGGTAATAAACTTTGGTAGCGACTTTTTGTTTTCTTTTGGTTAAGTGTCATCACCCTAGCACTTGGTGCTGTTCATAATGAAAAGCTATCTTTGCCTGAAACTTTTGTCAACCAAGAAAAAGAAAACATAAGAAGACAGCCTGTTTGGCAAAAGACTTACCCTGCTACAACCCTTAACCCGCAAAACAAAATTTAATCAAGTTGATACTTAAAAAAAAATGAAAATAGTGTCTAGTAGTAAGCATTGAAATAGTAGCCAATTATATATGGCACTACCTCCCCCCACCCCACCCCAGAAAAGGGTCTTCACACTACATAACAAATGCTGTTTTCAGCTCTGTATACATATGTGAGAAACCTGCATCTCTGGCATACCAAGAGAAAAAACAGTTACAGGATAAACCCAGAATTGCATTAAAAAACTTAAGCAAATGCAAGCAGAAAAAAACGAAGTTTATTCCCAACAGAAAGCCTGGGTGAACGCAAATATGCGTCTAGTTTATTAAAGCGTTACGCGCTGTGTGACGATATAATAACTGGCTGATGAAATGATACGTTCCTCTCGCTTGCCTTCGTCCATGGCGGCAGTACAAAACACTCCTCAGCCGTGAGTGACTACATAAAGTTTTGGGGCAAACAAAAAAAACTTCCAGTGGGGCCTGCGCTCCATTATGTCACGCAAACTCTATTTTGAGGTACTTTGGTATTATCAACTAAGTTGATGGCGTAAATTGGTCACCGTTAAAATTTTCAAAGCTGACGTTTCTAGCGTTAGCCCTTCCTAAAGAGCGAAATGTTCCTCCGTTATTCGCTTTGATATTTAACACTCGAAACGTCAGCTTTGAAAATCTCAGCGGTAGCCAATTTACAGTCTCTCAGTTAATAATACCTAGTTACCTTTCTATACCTTCCCATCACGCAGCACCACAGTTTCTTCAGAAATTTCCCCCTTCATTCATTATGCTTTATTTTACCTTGTCACGCAAAATTTCTAATAACAATTAACATATTATATTTTTGATCTTAATTGATTGATTTCTTTTTCAAAACTTTTTTGTTCGATCCTTGGTCCGTTCCGATCCTGATTTGGTCGACGCCGCTCACTTGGAGAGGTTTAAGCCATTTAGGATCTTTAGATAATAGTTAACTGACAACTGACAAATGGCCCCAAGTCTAACAGACAACTGACAAATGGCCCAAAATTTAACTGACATATAGATAAAATTTTAACTGACAAGTGACATTTTCGCCCCTGCCCCCCCCTCCATCCAGACCCTCATAGTTTCATCAATGGGCTTTTATCTCAAAATTCATCCATCCCTATGACAATGCATACCCACGAACTGTCACCCACCCTGAGCTCAAGTAATGTGAACCTACAGCGATTTGGGTACGGCGGAATTCGTACAACATCTAACCCAAGGACTCTTAATTGGCGGCCTTTAACTCCGTCCCTTTTGGCACAAACCTCGAACCATTCACATCTCCATTCCTTTGTACACGAACCTCGAATAAGGCAAATGAGCGTAACTAGCCAGCACTGTCCGGTATGGGGAGCCATTTGCGTTCTCCATACCGGACATGTCCGTATGGGTGTTGAATTTTGCGATGTCGAGGCATTTACAGTAAAATAACAGCATTTTACTATCAGTAGATTTGTTCGGATGGGATCACCCACTGACCTATCTTGGAAAAAACTTATATGACGAATGCCAAGTAATCTCATGAGATTCAAAGGAACAAATTCTAAAGCATGATTTATAAAGGTTTTTGTTCAAAACTAGGTCAAAATGTTGGGTTAAGAAGGCGTCGAGCTTCCATTCCCATACAAATGCCATGGCAGATCGTCCAACTGTGCGAAATAACTTGATATTAACAACCATTTTGCTGAAGATTATATGGTGGATAAAGCAGCAGAACTAAGAACGACCCAGATATCCTTAAATTCGCCCAGAAAACTCCCAAGGTGCAATCGACCAACCATAGAAGTATGGCAATTTTGTTTTTATACAAAACCAGGAGTCCATTAATAATGGTAATGGGCTCCTGACGAAAATAAAATTTTTAAGTGAAGGATGCGACCTTTTTTCCCCCCAGTCTTGAACCATAGCGCAATATTAAAAATGTTTGTATATCTTTGGAGGCTCATCGTGTAAGCTAGGGCTACCTTTGATTTAACAGAATGACACTAGGTCACTTTACTGTTTATTACACCCATTTTGAAATCCCTGGTTGTCCTTGTAATCTGATTAGCTCTAATTGGTGCGATTTATTCACGAATCGCACCATTTTTTGCTTTAAATTGCATCTTTTTCCATGCTAATGAGGAGGCTTCACTAAAAACAAAACAACCAATCAGATTTCAAGGCTTGTTTAAAGTAACCAATCAAATTGCAGGAAAATGATAGACAAAGCGTATCGTGAAGCAAATTTTGCTACTTATGTTTCCAAAACTCTTATTTTTCCCCCCCCAAAAATGGATGAATTTAATTTCAAACGGGCTCAGTACTGCATAAATAAAATATAAGACCTGACCAAGTCCTGTATTTGGGCGATTTCAAAATAGATGTAATAAAAAGTGGAACCTCGTGTCGTGCAATTTTTGTCTAAAATCATACTTGTGATTTCAAATCACGCATATGATTTCAGGCCAAATTGCACTCCACTCAGTTCAATTACCATTATTTTCTGGCTTCCTTCACCTGAGACTTACAGCGCGCGCACAAAAGCTTTTTCGGAAGACACATGTGAAAGTTTGGAGGAACATTAAAAAAACACTGTGGTATTGTCTCACTTCCACAACCGGAGATGGCGAGATTTAAACAATAATATGCGAGGAGGCCCCATATTTAGCGCTGCAGCACGAGCGTGCCTTTGCCCGCGAGAAAGTTTGAGGATTTTAGCAATACGGGGCGGCGGGAAGTTTTAGAGGGGTCTGGCACGAATAATTTTCCAGGAGAGGGAATGGTGAAAAGTTGTTTAACACACGTTGAGCTACACCGTTGCATTTTGGCGCTCAAAGTATCACATTACGTCTCTCTCTCTCTCTTCTTAGCATGGATAAGTTACGGCTCTCTCCTCGACACTGAGGTCTTTAGGGTAAGTGTTATGCTCACCAGATTTCTATTGTGATAATTTTACGTTTTTTTTGCTTACAATCGTTATTTCTTATCCCTCTTGAAAACTGCGCGATGAAACGTTGCATACAGCGCGCTCGATTTCAATGCCTAATTATTTGTGTTTGGTAAAATTTGTGCACAGCCTCATACTATTGTAAAACAAATCTGTTTTCCCAGTGGCAATGTATTGTTTTTGTCATTGTTTTCTCTATCCAAGAACTGATTGCATGATGTGGTATGGGGCTGTGCGGAAATTTTACCTTTGTGTTTATCAGATTGTTTATCTAACGTTTTTTCAAAGTACTTCATATTAGCGGTTCTACATTTTAAATGTAGATATGTCAATAAGCGATTTCTAGCTAGAAGGATGTAGCGCCTTGAAGGGCAAGATTTCCGCACCGTCCACTTATTCTGCGTTTTTCCACAAAGTTCTTGCATAACGGAAACGCACTGGCAAAAATAGTAGATTGCCTTTGGAACTCCTTTACGGCTTTGTTTCAGAATATTCTGGGGCTATGCAAAAATCTTTCCTCTTTTCGTACAAACGCTAAGGAGAGATGTTGTCTTCGAGCATATTCTACGTCAAAATTGCTTTGCCAGCGTTATAACTAACGGTTCGGCTTAACTATTGTGTTAATCCAAGTGAATGATCAATTTTCAGTTCCCTGGGTTAAAGCCCACCTGTGTTAGCTAAGGGATTGTCTGTTATATCAGCTAACTTCTAACATCTGTTATATCAGCTAACATCATTTCAGCTAACGTTATGTCCTGGCAATTGCTGTGGGAATTGCAAAGGTGAGACTTAATGAAATTTACCTCAACTCAGCTAGGATCCTTGAAAAGAATTTGTCTGGAATTGTGAGGCTATTGCATGTATATCTGACCTTCAGAATGCTCTTACTGGAAGAAGTTTCCATTTATTGAAACAATCTTTCCCTTTCACTGATTAAATTGTTTTAAATCACATACGCATTGTAAAACTCAAGCTAGACATACAATTTTATAGTCTACTGACCAAAAACTACTCTTTTTCATTATAAATATGTGCATGAGTAATGATAATAATGACAATCAAAACTATAACAAAATTCTCAAACATGATTGGTTATCACCATTCCTATTTGAGTACCAATAGGTCATGCCTGTGTTTGTGTCACATGTGTGCTGTTGTTGCACTTTTTGCTAAGTTATCTGTTGTTTTCTATGAAAAGGTATAACCAAAGGCTAGTTTGTTTCTAGAATGTTGTCATAGTTTTGATTAATTGGTAACAGGACTTCAAGCTGTCCAATTCTGTCTCTAATCATACTTGTGATTAACAAATTTGTCATTCACTTCAAATTCGTCATGGATTTTTTGGTATCACTTTCACAACTAGACTTCATCAGACCCCACTCAGTCCTATCATCATTATACTTATAATGATAACCAAAGTGATAACAATAATGATGAGATACTTGAGGTTAAGGGAATTTTCTACAGATGTTTCATGTGTTCCCTCGATGAAATGAGTAAAATCTTAGGAACTTTTTAGTTGTAAATATATAGAACTAAATTTGTGAATGATGGTGTAAGAAAGAATTTGTTTTTAGATCATGTTTTAAAATGTAACTTAATTTATTTACTTGAATAAGCACCTCCCCCCTGAATATGTGCAGCATCACCTATGCAGCACTTATTCTATTAATTTTTTTCTGTCATGAGCTGCAATGACTTATGCACATTCTGATATCTTAAGGCAATTAGAAGCAAATCATTTTGAATTGGAAAGTGACAACAGGCTGACTGCTCCTCGAAAAAGACAGAGAGGTATGTAAATGTATGTGCATTGTTATAAAGCCTGGAACTTTTGTAGTAGGGTTAATCTGTGGGTTTCTTGTTAGTTTTCACAAGCAACAGTTTGAACCTCAGTTGGAGGTATATGTTAGGACCTTGTGACAAACAAAATTTCAAAAATTTTCTAGATTTGGTAGTACTTGTGAATGTGGAGACAACAATTTTGATCAAATTTTTGTAAGATTTCCTGTAAGAAAAAACCTAAATTATGCCTTACAGAGTTGTAAATGTATAACATGATGATTTTCCTAAACTAATGGGGCTATTAAAGAAGTTTTGAAGAGTTAACCCTTCAACTCCCAGATCAAATTTGTAATTCTTCTTACTGTCAATAATACAATTCTTATAATGTCACTTCAGAGAATTAAGTATTGGATCAACTAATTATCTCCAAATTGATATTTTCTTTCATTCTCGTCACTTATTTGGTTGATATTGTATTGATAATGTAAGGAGAAATTCTGTCTTGGTCACTCATGGGAGTTAAAGGGTTAACACTTAAGGCTACGTAATCTGACTGGTAATCCTTCACATAAATAAATAGTAGTCAGGACCATGTAAGGGTCTCATTTATCAGCCATTTTACTGGTGTTGTGTCCTACTTCCTCTTTGTCAAAGATTTGTCAAATACTCTCTCATGTGGTCAAATCAAACTAGTCTGAATCTGTTCTGACCCAAAATTACTACTGTATTACTACATTTGCTTTTTATCTGAAAGTTTAGTTTCTTTTGTACTTAGTGGGTCTGGAATCTAGTGATTCAGAGGGCTCAAGTCCAGAGACAGATGACTCAGTTTCCAGATCTGATGGGAGCTCAGACACAAACACAGACAGTTACACAGAGGAAGAGAACTTTGGTCTTATAGAGGAGAAACCTATTCTAGCCAAACAAAAAGGTAGAGCTGTGTATATTTACATGTATATAATGTACATGTTGCTTACAAAGGCATGTCATCACAATCAGTTTGTTTAAGCATGCTTCACAATCCAATTATTCTTTAACTACACTCAAAGGCATTATGAAAGCAAAAAATTAATGCCAATTTGCTTTGCTTTAATATTTTTTAATTCTGGGAGAGTTTTGGTGTAACCTTCGTTGTAGATTTCTGAGTTTAAAATGTCATTGAAATTAATACTAAATGCATCTTTTACGTCAAAAGGCTTTTGTTGCTGGCTAAGTCTATTTAAGAGTAAAAGACCTATATACAATGAAAACTAATGAAAAAGCTCAATTATGGTCCCAGAGGCACATAATTTGCCTCCTAAATTTCACCTGAATTTTTTAAAATAACTTTTGTAATTCACTCCAAAGCATGAATTATTTGTTTATCAAGAGTCATTTACAGTCTGTTATAGTTCCTAAAAGCTGCAGATAAAAACTTCACTATTTTGGAAATTTAGCCTGAAGGTAGAAGAGGAAAAAACTGGTGTAAGGCTAAGTGCGTGTTTGTGCTATATGTACACATAGCTACCTGCTCTCTTATACCAAGACCCATGTGAAAGATATGCTCTTAGCTCTGATATATGCTCTCAAAAGCTTTCAAAAAGCAAGTTTTACATTAATTGTAAAATGACATAAATTAGTTGCCTCACCTCTGGTACCAGGGCTCTATAAGAACATGGTCATGCTATTGTGGGTAGTTAATGCATAGTGCTAATTTCCAGATTTTATTTCAGAATTAACTTCCGATTTAATTATAAAGTACTTTGAATAGTCAATTTTGCATGTGCACATTTAGATGCCAATTAACAAGAATGTGGTTGAGAGTGCCTTTCTCAGTAATAATTTGTTATACTAACCTTGCTAGGTCTCTTGTCTCTTTTGTAACAAAGTTAACCTTAGCTTTTACCCTCAAACAACTCTGAAATGGACTATTCTCAAACACAACGAACCTTACAAGTCCATCAGTGAGCTGTATCAATTTAGTTTTCTTTTTTAAGTATGTGAGATATTGTAAGCACTGAACTCTTGTTAACCTTACCTATTCAAGTTTCCAAGAACACCACCACCAAAAAGGAGACAGCTAGAGCTTCCAACACAACAAATAAAATGGAGAAGAATGAAAAAGGTAACAATTTTTCTTACATTGTTTATGGCAAGTGTTCCAGGCTCAATTGGTCAGTGGAGACAAAAAGAGAGCACTGAAGGTTGCTATTTGCATGCTTGCTTTCCCCATCCACTGATTAAAAGCTTGGCAAAGGCTAGTTCCTTTTTTTAGAAATTATGGTCATTAAATACAGTACTGTAATAATTCAATGAAATAAATCTTTAGATAAGTTATTTTCTTTATTCATTGCATGTGGGTTCATGAAGAAGTAATTGCAGTTTTAAGATGGAACACCAACTGACTTACCTCAGTATAATAGCACATATTAAAATTATTAGTGCATGCATGCCTGTTCTTGGCTTTGTCTTACATCATGAAGCAAAAGTATTTTGGAATTACGACATTTGAATAACAAGCACAATGTTGCCATTCTTGTGTGAAGAGGTCAGTACAAAAAAGTCACAGAGGTAATATCATTGGTAATGAGAGAAACAGTTTCTTTAGTTATGTGTAGAATCTGTTTTTGTATGGGTGGTTTTTTTTTACCTAGTTTGATGTTGTGTTTTTATATTCAGCTATGTGCCATTATTTAATTATGCTGGACTATTTTTTAAGGTGCATCTGAGGAAATTCTGGCTAAAAAACCAAGAGCTCAACCTAGGAAAAGAAAGATTAGCAAGGAAAATACAGGGAAAGGTAACTTATTTATAAAGATCAGCACCATTAGATAACTTCAAGTCAGATTAAATCCTTGTATAGGACTTTGTCTATAATAGTAATTGAACTGAATGGAGTGCAATTTGGGCTGAAATAATACGCGTGATTTCAAAATCAATCGAGCATGCAGTGCGAGTTTGATTTGAAATCACAAGTATGATTTCAGACCAAAATTGCACGACACAAGGTTCAATTACCATTTTATTATGTCCATTTTGAAATTGCCCAAATGCAGGACTTGGTCACTTCAAATATTTTATTGATGCAGTACTGAAATTAAATTTATCAATTTTTGGGGGGGTGGGGGGGAGTAAGAGTTTTGGAAACAAAAGTAGCAAAATTTGCCATACAATACTCTTTGTCTATCATTTTCTTGCAATTTTATTGGTTACTTTAAACAAGCCTTGAAATCTGATTGGTTGTTTTGTTTTTAGTGTGGCCTGCTCATTGGCTGGGAAAAAAGATATGATTTAAAGTAATAAATGGTGTGATTCATGAATAAATTGCACCAATTAGAGCCAATCAGATCACAGGCACCACCAGTGATTTCAAAATGGGTGTAATAATATTTAATAATGTTGCTTCCAGATTCCTAAAAAATGCAAATGGGGGTAGTTGTAAGACAGGAGCTAATGGTCAACAAGTTGTCAACAGCATATAGGAGATATCTTTAGCAGACATGTTTTGCTGACTTACATTGCATTATATTAGAGACGAAGTTTTACACAAAATTGATAGGGAGAATAAATTCTGCATCATTTTAGGAGATTTTAATCTTGATTTTCTTAAACTGGATTCTCACCCAGATACAGAAGGTTTTTTTAATATTTTGGGGTCCTTCAGCTTTCAACCTCCTATTTTACAACCTACTTGAATTACTGACCACTCGAAAAATCTAATTGACAACATTTTCTTCAATTCTTGGAACACCTCACATTAAGTGGGAATATTGTTTATGATGTTACTGATCACCTACCTAATTTTCTTATTATTCAAAAATTCACTTCTTTACCTATCAATGCAGGGCGTGAAATTAACTTTTTTTTCTGATAGCCACTTGGCTCCTAAATTCTTCAAAGTGGTAACCAATTCAAAAAAAGTTGGTTGCCATTTTCAAATACAAACAAAATCTTTCTTTACACTGTCAGCGTTCTAGATAGGCCCTCCAAAATTAAGTTAGGGAAAAGATCTTTAACGTGCTACAAAGTGGACACTAGGATGGATGATTTAAAACATTCAGGCTTATCTAAATCCAAGATGGTGTCTAGTTATCGATCGAGATGCATGTGCTACGTTTTGGAAACAAACTTAACGAGGAAGTTTGCCGCAGATTTATCTTTGCAAATTTTTTAAATTCTCTATATCTCCTGGTAAGGTTATAATGAAACGTTCTAGTTGCCAATTTGGCGACCAACTTTCAGGATTTGGTCGCCAAAGTGAAAAATTTAGTCGCACTGGCGCCTGTATTAGGTGCAATTTCACGCCCTGCAATGTAAAAAATTGCAAGCAGTTTGGCTTCTGTGCAAAACAATCAACTGGTCATGCTATCCTAAGCATCATTGACTTGATTCAATTTGCAATTGACTTCCAGGAATTTTCTTGTGGTATATTTTTGGATTTCAGTAAAGCCTTTGATATTGTAAATCATAATATCATGATTGAAAAATTAGATTATTATGGCATTTGTGGTGTAACCAAAGATTTGTTCATCTCTTATCTTACCAACAGATATCAATATGTTTCCTAGGGGCAAACTGAGTCTCAACCTCAACCTGTCTCTTGTGGTGTTCCTCCAGGCTCAGTTGTTGGCCCACTATAATTTCTTGTATATGTATCAATGATTTTAGTAACTGCTCTGAAATTCCAGATTTTCATTTATTTGTAGATGATGCCAATCTGGTTTACAAACACAAAAATCTTACAATCCTTGAATCCAAAGTAAACAATGAACTTGTAAATATTCATACTTGGTTGAGTGCCAACAAACTTTCACTTAATATTGCTTAGTTGAACTTTGTCATTTTCGACCCTCCACGAAGAAAGTTACCCTTTCATGTCACACTCTCTTTAAATGGCATTAACTTAAACCAAGAGTACTCAATAAGATATCTAGGTATTATAATAGATTCTAATTTATCTCAGAAAAGTCAAGTAAGCTATATTGCTGAAAAGATTAAGACATTGTAAGCACTGAACTCTTATGAACCTTATCTATTCAAGTTTCCAAGAACACCACCACCAAAAAGCAGACTGCTAGAGCTTCCAATACAACAAATAAAAAGGAGAAGAATAAAAAAGGTAAACTCTTTTGACACATCACTTAGGGCTTGTCCCAGGCTTAGTGGAAACAAAAGGAGAGCACTGAAGGCCATTATTTGCATACTTACTTTCTCTATGCACTGACCTTTCCTAGGTCCTAGTTTGTTACTTTTTTAAGAAATAATGGTCATTAATTGATTTAATACTTCAGTGGAATAAATCTTGAGATGAGTGATTTTCTTTATTCATTGCATGTGGGTTCATGAAGAAATAAAGCAATTGCAGTTTTAAGATGGAACACCAACTGACTTAGTTCAGTAGTAGCATGTTGTCAAATTATTAGTGCATGCATGCCTGTTCTGGGATTTGTTCTTCATTATAAAGGAAAAGTTTGTTGGAGGTATGACATTTGAATAACAAGCACAATGTTGCCATTCTTGTGAGAAGAGCTCATTGAAAAAATCACAGAGATAATGATATTATTATTGAAAATGAGAGAAACAGTTTCTTTAGTTATGTGTAGTTTCTGTTTTTGTTTTTTTATATCACCTAGTTTGATGTTGTGTTTTTATATTCAGCTGTGTGCCATTATTTAATTATGCTGGACTATTTTTAAGGTGCATCTGAGGAAATTCCTGCTAAAAAACCAAGAACTCAACCTATTAAAAGAAAGAGTAGCAAGGATAATACAGGGAAAGGTAACTTATTGATAAAAATGAGCATTATTATATAGTGTAGCTTCAAGATTAATTCCTTGTATAGGATCTTGTGAATATATGTAATTATGTTGCTTCCAGATTCTTAAAAAAGCAAATGGGGGGAGGTGGGGTAGTTTTAAGACAAGAACCAATTTTCAACAAGTCATCCACAGCATATAGAAGAAATCTTTAGCAGACATGTTTTTCTGACTTACTTACATTGCATTGTATTAGAGACAGTTTTACAAGTGATGTACGGGTAATTGACTTTGGCTTTTCTTTGACTTTGTTCGGTCTCCTATAAAAGCTCTGAGAGAAGTTGTCCTTTTTTTTTAAACAGACCTATCAAAGAGCTTTTTAATCACATTTACTGGTACTAATTTTGCCTTAACTATCACAATTAAATGTTTATAATCCCAGTTACCTGTCAAGAAACACTTACTAAAACTGCAAGACCTCAAGCTTTGAAAACAAGCAGTGATTGGGGGAATGATATTGGAGGTGAGTAATATACATATACTTATCAATAATATACCTATATTTCTTGAGTGCATTCGCAGATTCTTGCTTGCTTCTCTTCAGAGACAACCTCTGTCCAGCTCCCCTATATAGTTTTGTTGAATAAAAAACATGATTTCATATATAGTTTCTTCTTACTATACTTGGAAGTTTTGAGAGTTGTGTATTAGGTTTGTTTATTTTTTTTTTACAAATCTTTATAATTATACAGTCACATTTCAAGAAACACTCGCCAAAATTGCAGAACCTCAAGTTTTGGAAACAAGTGTATTAAGTTTGTTATTTATTTTTTTTTTTTTTACATATCTTTATAGTTACAGTTTCCTTTGCAGAAACATTCACCAAAACTGCAGAACCCCAAGTTTTGGGAAAAAGCAGTGACTGGGGAAATGATGTAGGAGGTGACTAAATTACATCTCTTTTTCAACAACATACCTGCATTTCGTGAGTGTATTAGCAGATTCTTGTTTGCTTTATGTCAGAGAAGACCACTGTCCCGGTTCCCTTATAGAGTTTTGTTGATTTCATGTATACTTTTTATACTGACAATAGTTGAAGGTTTTGAGAGTGGTGTATTATGTTTGTTCATTTGTTTATTTTTTTCCTTCCCCTTGAGTAATCCACTAACTTTAGAGGTTTTATTATTATATTATTGTCTACTAACTCAGCTCTTTCTAACACTTCTGAATATAAAATTCAGATGCATCTGCACCAACAGTCAACAATAAAAAAGGGAAGGCTAGTGAACCAAAACAAAGCCAAAAGAAGGGTAAGTAATCAAACATCCATCCAGTAAGGGAAGGGAAAACTTGAGAGTTTGTGAACAAAATTTGTCAAATTATGGCTATTTTGTTGAATATCAAGAAAGTAAAAATACTGTGACTTACTGGCTTGTGTGATTGAATATTATTCCTGAGAGACAACTTGGTTTTGATGAATCACTTGTTCCTAGACCCTAAGAAGAGCTCTTTTGTGACAAAGTTAACCTTAGCTTTTACACTCAGACAACTGTGAAATAGACCATTCTCAAACACAATGAGCCTTACAAGACCATCAGTGAGTTGTATCAACTGAAGTAAGTTTTCTTTTTTAAGTATGTGAGACATTGTAAGCACTGAACTCTTGTGAACCTCATCTATTCAAGTTTCCAAGAACACTACCACCAAAAAGCAGACAGCTAAAGCTTCCAACAAAACAAATAAAAAGGAGAAGAATGAAAAAGGTAACAAACTTTGACACATCACTTATGGCTTGTTCCAGGCTCAGATGGTCAGTGGAGACAAAAAGAGAGCACTGCATGAGGGCTAATATTTGCATGCTTACTTTCCCCATGCACTGACCAAGAGCCTGGAAAAGGCTAGTTCCTTTTTTAAAAAATTATAGTTTTTAAATACTGTAATACTTCAATAGAATAAATTAATAGATGAGTTATTTTCTTTATTCATTGCATGTGGGTACATGAAGAAGTAAGCAATTACAGTTTTAAGATGGAACACCTACTGAATTAGTTTGGTGATAGCATATAGTCATATTGTTATAGTGCATGCATGCTTAGTCTTGGATTTGTTTTGACATTATGAAGGAAAAGTTTGTTGAGTTATGATATGTGAATAACAAGCACAATGTTGGCATTCTTGTGTGAAGAGCTCATTAAAAAAATCACAGAGATAATATTATTGATAATGAGAGGAGCATTTTCTTTAGTTATGTGCAGTTTTTTTGCTTAGTTTTTTATCACTTAGTTTGATTTTCTGTTTTTATATTCAGCTGTGTGCCATAAGTTAATTATGCTGGACTATTTTTTAAGGTGCATCTGAGGAAATTCCTGCTAAAAAACCAAGAATTCAACATATTAAAAGAAAGAGTAGCAAGGATAATACAGGGAAAGGTAACTTTTTAATGATAAAAATAAGCATTATTTTATAGTTTAGCTTCAATTAAGTCAGATAAAATCCTTGTAGATAGGATCCTATATATATATATATATATATATAAATGTGGGGTTAGAGTCTACCTTGGCATAAAGTGCTCAATGCTGTGGTAGCAGAGCTAAGTATACATAAAATAAAGAATTAAAGAGGATGCATCGATTCTCTGTGACTCTGAGTTTCGCACCTAAGCACTTGTCGGACAGAACTTTATTCAATGAAGAACATACCTTCCTAATGTTCTTCATTGAATAAAGTTCTTTCTGACAAGCCCTTAGGCACAAAACTCAGAGTCGCAGAGAATTGATGCGTCCTGTTTAATTCTTTAACAGTATTTTTTACACAAATCTTTACAATTACAGTTACCTTTCAAAAGACACTCACCAAAACTGCAAAACCTCAAGTTTTGGAAACAAGCGGTGACTGGGGGAATGATACAGGAGGTGACTAATAAACATATACTCATCAATAATATACCAGTATTTCTTGAGTGCGTTTGGTAATTTTTGTCTGCTTTACCTTAGAGACAACCAGTGTCCATGTTTCCTCATATAGTTTTCTTGAATAAAAACATCATTACATGTATAATTTCTACTTATGATAGTTGAAGGTTTTGAGAGTAGTGTATCAGGTTTGTTTTTTATTTTTTTCCACAAATCTTTTTAATTACAGTTTCCTTTCAAGAAACACTTACCAAACCTGCAAAACCTCAAGTTTTGGAAACAACCAGTAGCTGGGCTGGAAATGATCTAGGAGGTGACTAAGTTACATATATTTTTCAACAATATATATACCTGCATTTCTTGAGTGCAGTTGCAGATTCCTGTTAGCTTTTTGACAGAGAAGACCACCATCTGGGTTCCCTTATATAGTTTTGTTGAATAAAAGACATCATTCATGGAAACTTTTTATACTAACAATAGTTGAAGGTTTTGAGAGTAGTGTGTTATGTTTGTTAATTGTTTCTTTCTTCACCTTAAGTAATCCACTAACTTTAGAGGTTTTAATGTTATATTATTGTCTACTAACTGAGCTCTTTCTAACACTTCGGAATTTAAAATCCAGATGCATCTGCACCTGCACCAACAATCAAAAAAGGGAAGGCCAGTCAACCAAAAGACAGCCAAAAGAAGGGTAAGTAACTGAACATCCATCAAGTAAGGGAAGGGAAAACTTGAGAGTTTGTGAACAAAATTTGTCAAACTACAGCTATTCTATTAAATATCAAGAAAGTAAAAATACTGTGACATACTGGCTTGTGTGATTGGATATTATCCCCTAGAGACAACTTGGTTTTGATGGCCAGCTAATGAGATCTCATGAGAAGATAGGCCCTTAAAATTGGTTGATTTTATTTGTTATATTGTGGAGTCCAAAGCATGAATCATTTGGTTATCAAGACTGAGTTACAGTCAGTAATAGTTCTGTAGAGCTGCAGATAAAAAGTTCACTACTTTGAAAATTTAGCCTTGAGATAGAAGGGGAACAAACTGGTGTAAGTTTGTACTACATGTACACATTGCTACCTGCTCTCTCACACATGGACCTATGTCAAAGATATGCTGCTAGAGCTCTGATATATGCTCTCAAAAGCTTCTGAAAAGCAAGTTTTACATGAGTTGTACAATGGCATAGGTTAGTTATCTTGCCTGTGGTAACAAGGCTTCATAAGAAGATTGTCATGCTTTTATGGGTAGTTAATGCATATTGCTATTTTCCAAATTTTATTTCAGAGTTAACTTTTAATATAATTATGAAGTACTTTGAATGATCCATTCCGCATTTGCACAATTAGATGCCAATTAACAAGAATGTGGTTGAGTGTGCCTGTCTTAGTAATAATTTGTTGTACTAACTTTGCCAGGTCTCGTCTCTTTCCTGATAAAGCTTACCTTAGCTTTTACCCTCAAACAACCCTGAAATGCACTATTTTCAAATGCAATGAGCCTTACAAGACCATCAGTGAGTTGTATCAGCTGAAGTAAGTTTTCTTTTTTAAGTATGTGAGACATTGTAAGCACTGAATTCTTGTGAACCTCATCTATTCAAGTTTCCAAGGACACCACCACCAAAAAGCAGACAGCTAGAGCTTCCAATGCAACAAATAAAAAGGGGAAGAAAGAGAAAGGTAACTTTTGATATGTCACTTATGGCTTGTTCCAGGCTCAGTTGGTCAGTGGAGACAAAAAGAGAGCACTGAAGGCTGTTACTTGCATGCTTACTTCCCCCCTACACTGACCAAGAGCCTAGAAAAGGCTAGTTCCTTTTTTAAAAAATTATATTTTTAAATACTGTAATACTTCAATGGAATAAATTTATTTAATCGATTAGTTATTTTCTTTATTCATTGCATGCGGGTTCATGAAGAAGTAATTGCAGTTTTAAGATTTAACACCAACTGACTTAATTAGTTCAGAAATAGCACATAGTCAAATTATTAGTGCATGCATGCCTGTTCTTGGCTTTGTCCTACATCATGAAGGAAAAGTTTGTTGGAGGTATGATATTTGAATAACAAGCACAATGCTGGCATTCTTGTGTGAAGACCTCATTGAAAAAAACACAGAGATAATATTATTGATAATGAGAGGAGCATTTTCTTTCTTTAGTTATGTGTAGTTTTTGTGCTTTTTTTTATCACCTAGTGTGATGTTCTGTTTTTATATTCAGCTGTGTGCCATTATTTAATTATGCTGGACTATTTTTTAAGGTGCATCTGAGGAAATTCCTACTAAAAAACCAAGAACTCAACCTATTAAAAGAAAGAGTAGCAAGGATAATACAGGGAAAGGTAACTTATTGATAGAATCAAGCATTATTGTGTAGTGTAGCTTCAAGTCAGATTAAATCCCTGTACTGGATTTTGTTTATATATTTAATTATGTTGCTTCCAGTTTCCAAAAAAAGCAAATGGGGGGTGGTTGTAAGACAGGAACCAATTGTCAACAAGTCATCAACAGCGTATAGGAGAAATCTTTAGCAGACATGTTTTGCTGACTTAATGTCGCATTATATTAGAGACAAAGTTTTACAGGTGATGCGTAGGTAATTGACTTTGGCTCTCTTTAGGCTTTCTTTCGGCTTTGTTTGGTCATTTAATTTTTCCAAACAGACCTATCAAAGAGCTTTTTAATCACATGTACTAGGTTTGCCTTAACAATCACATATCTTTATAATCACAGTTACCTGTCAAGAAACACTTACCGAAACTGCAAGACCTCAAGCTTTGAAAACAAGCAGTGATTGGGGGAATGATATTGGAGGTGGCAAATATGCATATATTTTATCAATATTATACCAGCTTTTTTTAGCACATTTGCAGATCCCTTTTTGCTTTACTTTAGAGACAACCACTGTCAATGTTTCCTTATATAGTTTTGTTGCATAAAAGACATTATTCCATGTATAGTGTATAGTTTATAGGTTTGTTTGTTTATTTTTTTTTTTTTTCCCACAAATCTCTCTAATTACAATTTTCTTTCAAGAACCACCCACCAAAACTGCAAAATGTCAAGTTTTGGAAACAAGCAGTGACTGGGGAAATGATATATTAGGTGACTAAATTACATATATTTTTCAACAACATACCTGCATTTCTTGAGTGCATCAGCAGATTCTTGTGAGCTTTACACCAGAGAAGACTACCGTTCAGGTTCCTTTACATAGTTTTGTTGGATTAAAAAAAATAATTTCATGTATACTTTTTATACTTACAATAGTTGAAGGTTTTGAGAGTAGTGTATTGTTTGTGTATTTTTTTCGTCTTCTTGAGTAATCCATTAACTTTAGAGGTTTTAATGTTATGTTATTGTCTACTAATTCAGCTCCTTCTAACACTTCTGAATTTAAAATCCAGATGCATCTGCATCTGCACCAACAGTCAAAAAAGGGAAGGCTAGTGAACCAAAACAAAGCCAAAAGAAGGGTAAGTAACTGAACATCCATCAAGTAAGGGAAGGGAAAACTTGAGAGTTTGTGAACAAAATTTGTCAAATTATGGCTATTCTGTTGAATATAAAGAAGTAAAAATACCTTGACTTACTGGCTTGTGTAATTAAATATTATCCCTGAGAGACAACTTGGTTTTGATGGCCATCTAATGAGATCTCAGGGGAAGTTAGGCCCTAAAGTTGGTTGATTTTATTTGTTACATTGAGGAGTCTAAAGCATGAATCATTTGTAATAGTTCCAAGAGCTGCAGATAAAAACTTCACCACTTTGGAAATTTAGCCTTGAGATAGAAGGGGAACAAACTGGTATAAGGCTAATTAAGTGCATGTTTGTGCTACATGTACGCATAGCTTCCTGGTCTCTCATGCCAAGACCCATGTCAAAGATATGCTCTCAAAAGCTTTCAAAAAGCAAGTTTTACATGAGTTGTAATGGCATAAGTTAGTTATCTTGCTTGTGGCACAAGGGCTCTATAAGAAGATTATCATGCGTTTGTGGGTAGTTAATGCATAGTGCTAATTTCCAGATTTTAATTCAGAATTATCTTCTAATATAATTGTAGAGTACTTTGAATGATCCATTTTGTATTTGCAAAATTAGATGCCAATGAACAAGAATGTGGTTGAGGGTGCCTTTCTTAGTAATAATTTGTTATACTAACCTTACCAGGTTTCTTGTGTCTTTTGTGACAAAGCCTAGCTTTTACCCTCAAACAACCCTGAAATGGACTATTCTCAAACACAATGAGCCTTACAAGACCATCAATGAGTTGTATCAAGTTAGTTTTCTTTTGAAACATGTGAGACATTGTAAGCACTGAATTCTTGTGAACCTTATCTATTCAAGTCTCCAAGAACACCACCACCAAAAAGCAGACAGCTAGAGCCTCCAATACAACAAATAAAAAGGAAAAGAATGAGAAAGGTAACAATTTTTGATATATTCCTTTATGGCTTGTTCCAGGCTCAGATGGTCAGTGGAGACAAAAAGAGAGCACTTAAGGCTGCTATTTGCATGCTTACTTTCCCCCTGCACTGACCAACTGCCTGGAAAAGGCTAGTTCGTTTTTTAAAAATTGTTGTTTTTAAATACTGTTGTAATACTTCAATGGAATAAATCTTTAGATGAGTGATTTTCTTTATTCATTGCATGTGGGTTCATGAAGAAGTAACACCAACTGATTTAGCAGTCAAATTATAAATGCATGCATGCTGCTTCTTGTTTCACATCCTGAAGGAAAAGTTTGTTGGAGTTATGACATTTGAATAACAAGCATAAAAAAATAAGGAGATAATATTATTGATAATGAGAGGAGTAGTTTCTTTAATTCTGTGTAGTTTTGGTTTTTGTGTTTTCTTTTTTTTACCTAGTTTGATATTCTGTTTTTATATTTGAATGTGTGCCATTATTTAATTATGCTGAATTATTTTTTAAGGTGCATCTGAGGAAATTCCTGTTAAAAAGCCAAGAACTCAATCTAATAAAAAAAAGAGTAGCAAGGATAATACAGGGAAAGGTAACTTATTGATAAAAATAAGCATTATTATATAGTGTAGTTTCAAGTCAGATTAAATACTTGTATAGCATCTTGTTAATATTATATAATTCTGTTGCTTCCAGATTCCTAAAAATGCAAATGGGAAGGGGGTAGTTTTAAGACAGGAACCAATTATCAACAAGTCATCAACAGCATATAAGAAAAATCTTTAGCAGACATGTTTTGCTTACTTACTTATGTTGTATTATATTAGAGACAAAGTTTTACAACTGATGTATGGGTAATTGACTTTGGCTTTCTTTTGGCTATGTTTGGTGTTCTGTAAAAGCTGTGAGAGAAGTTGTCATTATTTTTAAACAGACAAATCCAAGAGCTTTTTAATCACTTGTACTAGAGTTGCCCTAACTATCACAAATCTTTATACCTGTTACCTGTCAAGAAACACACACCAAAATTGCAAAACCTCAAGTTTTGGAAATGAGCAGTGACTGGAAGAATGATACAGGAGGTGACTAACTTACATATATATTTCAATAATATAACTGCATTTCTTGAGTGCATTTGCAGATTCTTGTTTGCTTTACTTCAGAGACATCCACGGTCTGGGCGGTCTGGTAGAATAAGAAACATCATTACATGTATAGATTCTGCTTATGATAGTTGAAGGTTTTGAGACTAGTGTATTGGGTTTGTTTATTTTATTTTATTTTTTTTCCACAAATCTTTATAATAACAGTTACCCATCAAGAGACAATCACCAAAACTGCAAGACCTCAAGCTTTGAAAACAAGCAGTGACTGGGAGAATGATAAAGGAGGTGACTAATGCACCTGTATTTTTCAATAATATACCTGCATTTCTTGAGTGCATTTGCTGATTCTTGTTGGCTTAATTACATAGAAGACCACTTTCCTGGCTCCCTTATATAGTTTTATTAAATAAACAACATCATTTCATGTACAGTTTGTACTCACAATAGTGAAAGGTTTTGAGAGTAGTGTGTTAGGTTTGTTTGTTAATGGTTTGTTTGTTAATTTTTTTTCTCTCAAAGTAATCCAACAACCTAAGGGGTGTTATTGTTATATTATTGTCTACTACCTCAACTCTTTCTAACACTTTTGAATTTAAAATCCAGATGCATCTGCACCAACAGTTAGCAATAAAAAAGGGAAGGCTAGTGAACCAAAACACGGCAAAAAGAAGAGTAAGTAATAGAACATCTATTAAGTAAGGGAAGGAAAAAAATCGTCAAATTATGGCTATTCTGTTGAATATCAAGAAAGTAAAAATATCGTGACTTACTGGCTTGTGTGATTATATATTATCCCTGAGAGATAACTTGGCTCTGACGACCAGCTAATCGGAGATCTCGTGAGTAGATAGGCCATAAAGCTGGTTGATTTCATTTGTTATATTGTGGGAAAGGAGTATGGAGTGTTTTCGTTGGAGCTTGAGTTTACAAGTAATTTTAGGGCTAGATTCTAGATTGTCAGACAAATGATTCATAGTCTTTTTATAGTTAAACAGGGCACACCAAAGATGGCTGAGTTAGAAGGATTGGGTATAGATATTGGTGACAAGTGGAAAACTCTGGGAAGACGCTTAAAAGTATCAGAGCAACTCGAAATAATCGATGCGCGATATAATACTCTTTCTGAAAAAGCCTTCCAGATGCTTCAATACTGGACCCAGAAAAGAGGTTCCTCTGCGACCTACAGAGTTCTAAGTGGTGCCTTAAAAGACGACCTTTTAGTACGTAAAGACTTGTCAGAAAAGTACTGTTATGGTTGACAGTTGACATAACAAATATTTTCTTGTCTTTTAACTCTGATTTACGAGGGAGTGAGCGGTTTAGTATGTACTTTCTTTGTTCTATTTTCTTGTTCTTTCAGTTACACATGTCACTTTCGTCGAAGTGTTTAAAATGTACGTCCAAACTTATGACAGTTCTTTCACAAACAAAACAGCTGCTTAAGAGTCAGAGTTTTGTAACAGCAAACTAAATACAGTAAGCAAGAGTATTGTTTCGTGGTCGAATCTCAGAGTAGAATTTTAGAATTTCAAACTGATCGCTCAACATACAGGTAGCGATTATTTTTAAAGGATCAGACTGAAACAGAAAGGGCGATTTGCCGATTTTTTTTAATTCTTGGGGTATTGTCTAATTGGTAGGTTACTATCAAATTTTCGGATCATGTGTACTAGAGGTGGCCTCGGTCGACTATCGACCGACTATAGGTCGACTATCGGTCGACAGTCGACCGATAAATGTGTACATATCGGGTGATGCATTGGTCGACTATCAGTCGACTGTCGGTCGAATATCGGTCGACTTTCGACCAATAGTCGGTCGATAGTCGACCAATATATCGGTCGATTGTCGGCCTATATGTCGACCGAGGCCACCTATAGTACACATGATCCAAATTTTCTACTTAATTTTAATTTTTTTAGAACGGCGTTTTTGTCTCTTTTTCATGCTGAGCACCAGTAGATTTAGACCGTCAGTAGTACTAAACAAGTTAACTGGTATATCGTATGAATAACTTGTAGGTTGATAAATATAATTATTTTAGACTTTCTTTTAGGTCATTATTACATTTCTGTTGGTGAATTGTTGTAATTTACGAAATTACCAAGAAATTGTAATTTTTACACCCCGTTATTAATGTGTTAATAGAGAATTCCTCCCAAAAAGTGTTAGAGAAGTATTTGGTAAGGATGGCAGTTATTTTATATTCATGTTAAATCATAAATTTTGTCCGTTAAAGCTATAGAAGGTTGGATAGGATTATTTTTATGGATCTAGGTAAATACAAAGTTTGTGATATTGCACACCTTTTAAAATATGGATTTGGTGTTAAGTTAAATTATTGTTCTTAGATACCTAGTGTCGTAAAATGTAAATTACAATTATCCGTAATAAAATACGTTTAACGTATTGAAACTCACAGCAAGCGATGTTTTTGTTGTTCAGCATCAAGCAGAAACTCGTGCATTCGTGAGGGTAACCTAATTGTTAGATATCCCAAGAAATTTCTTCGAGTGAGCCTGCTGAGGGCAGTCAGTTTTCTTCCAATTTTCACTCCTGTGAGAGCCCAGGACAGACTTTGTCTACTAAACCGCAAAACAGCAGCTTGTTCTTTATTCATTATTGTTATTATCATTATTATAATTACTACTATTATCAAAAGAAAAACCCTGAAGTAAAAAAGTGAGCGTTGTTTTTTCGACATGGAACGACGAGCTTATTTTTATTTCTCAAATACCAGCTGTTATATTTCTTTAATTTTTTTTAATCGTAGTAATTTTGTGTATTTCGATATTTATAGCGATTTCTAACCTGGTGTTTCCCTCGCTGGAATTAGTTACCAGGCTCTTTTAGCATGCAAGCTACCAGACTTCTATGGAAACAAAAATTTATTATTTACCGCTCTACTATAGTCTTTAAAATCTTATGCTATCTATTATTCCGGTTTGGAAATGTAAAACCGGCTTTGACCATCGAGAATAAGAGAATGCGAACATCCTCGGCACTGAGAAGCTCCTGTTGCAGAGGTCCACACGCACGCAACCTCACGGGGCTGCGGGGGACATCTAGCTACACGCGTGATATCGCATGTGTAGCGTACCTGAGTCCTTGTTTTCAGGCCTTGCTCCACGATGTGCGTGGATGGGAATCAAGTTTGCAGATTTATGCACGCGTCTTCTTTCCCGCTCAAAACATCCTCGAGGTGCCAAGAAAAGATGAAAAGAGTCAGAACTTTCCTCAACCAGTGGTAAGCGGAAATTCTTACAACAAAACGGGAACAAATTACGTTATATTGTCAGCGGTAGGTCAGTCTCCAGTCGAAGACTGGAATTCGAACGAAATTGTAATCCCAGCGAAATGAAGTCAATGTTTCTCGCTAAGAATCGCTGAAATTTTATCTGCCGTTTTAGTTGTATTTTATATAGACGTGAGCTTTGCTTATTATTTGACATTTTCTAAGATCCGCTCTCAGTGTTTATTAAATATGAAGATCGATAAACGACCGTTGAGATCTTATACTCAACGACTTAACGTTGCACGATCAAGCTTGTTTCAATATTAAGCTCAATCTTAATGCATCTAGAATTCATGACGGTCGAACGAAGATGGATCCATTTTTTTCTAAAAAGGTATTTTTAACAAAGGAAAACCACGAGCCCAATATAGAGAATTATGCTATGAAACCAACCTTTCTCTCGCGGCTATCGCACTTAGTGCAACTGTAAACCGGAAGTCACGCATGAGAGGCGATCGAAGTTTTCTCAAGATAATCCATGAGTTTGTAAATTTTTGTTGTGCTTGCTGATTGCTCTCATGCTGATCAACGAAAAAAACAAATTCAAAGCATCCTAATTTTTTGCGTTGTCCCTCGTGTGTAGTATGCTGTTGAACACGATCTTTGAGAATAGTGGTAAAAGGAACCGATACCATTATTTAACCTGTAAATCTACACGAACAGGAACAGTTGACATAAACTTAGAACAATTTAGGATAGTCCACAGGTGTTTCATCAACAGTTTGTTGCTAGCAGGGTATAGACATGGGTGATCAAATTACAGAGCTTCTGCAGGAAAGATTTGTGTGCAGCCTCATACTTCATTATGCACATAGTTTTTGGATAAACAAAACAATGGCAAACCGATAGATTACCTTTGTGACTACAGCTTTGTTTTAGAAGAGTTTGAGGTTGTACGAAAATCTTTTCCTACTTTGCTACAAATTAATTTTGAGCTTTACTTTATGGAAATAATTTCACTCTAAAAGGATTCTGCTTGAGGGACAATTTTGTTACCCTTTTTATGAGCTAGAGTGTTAAATGTAAACTTTTAAGTACCCTGGCATAGATTTTACATTTATTGTTTTAATATATACTGTATAAAGTAAATGTTATTGAATTTACAATGCATGAAATCTGTTTTTCTGTTTTGCCATGAATGGGGTGGGAAATTTGGGCACTTTTGTCCATATTCTAAAAAGCTGGGCCAGCAACAAGCATGTAGTCAGCCAATCAGAGTTAAGAATTAAAGATTCCACCCTGCTAAAGTTTTTCTGAAAAAACATATATATATATATATAAATGTGGGGGTAGAGTCTACCTTGGCATAAAGTGCTCAATGCTGTGGTAGCACAGCTGGGTATATATGTCTTATATATATATATATATATATATATATATATATGTATATATATATATATATATATATATATATATGTATATTAATAATCATTAAATTTTGGACTAGCCTTATCAAATAAGAATCCATTATTTACTGTTTTTGTTGCTTGAAAAAAATTGTGAAATTTGAAAGAAACTGCTCTTATTGATTTACTAACTAAAGAACTGAGAATAATTTTCTTGTAGTGTTGACATTGTTTTCTTTTTAAAGAGGTTTATAGAGGGTACAATAAACATCCACAGGCAACCATGTGTCAGCTGTCTCCTACAAGTAGAAAGAAGATGATGATTAAAAGTTTGTTAAATAAGTGATTGAAAGGTAAGAACGCTAATGTAGTTTAGAAACCTGATCTACTGCTTTTTCAAAGTTTAATAGATACATAAGAATTAATATACATGTAGGTAATGACATGATTTCAAGTGCAATATGATGAAAATATGCACATATAAAATTTTCAAAGACAATGAAAACTGCAGTAACCCATACATGTATTATATTTCCAAAGTGAAATAAATATTCTGAGGGTAAGACTTCCTCAAATGTGCTGGGAGCTTAGAGAGTGGCAGAAAGAAGACGTACAGGATAGGTGGGGGACCCTATGTCAGTTAAGATTATGCAATGTTGAGGAGTGGGAGTAAAAAAATTAATGATAAATTATTATAACAAAGTATAGAAATGTTATTGAGAAGGCCACTGGAATCCAATGATGAATAAGACTTTAAGAAATTTTGCAGAAGAGTATTTGGAAACTGCATTGTATTTTATTACAATAATTGCTGAAGTTTGGTAAGTGCTGGTAAAAAGTAAATAAAAAAGAAGGTCAAGGATTTACAAGTAAAATAAATATTTTTAGGGAACCACTTCTCACATGGAGTTTAATTGGGAAGGCCAACAGACTTTTTTTGTGTTGGTTTTTGTTGGGTTTTTTCAAACTGATTACAAGAATGTTCTGTAGCATTCCAATCATGTTATACAAACTGACCAGAAGGAAACATCCTAAGTCTATGAAGTAGAATTGTTTGTCTATTGATTTTTGCTATGTTTTGATGGTGTGCTGGGCATCTTTATCAGGCAATAAGGTTGACTGGGTATGTGTTACCTTATGAACTGTTCTGCTCAGTTGTAATTGACTGGAATTCCACAGCTGTGATTGGCACATCCTATTAACTTATTAACATATATTTACAAAGTGCATGTGCATGCAGGACCATTGCTTTAACCCATTAACTCCCATGAGTGATCAAGACAGAATTTCTTCTTACAATATCAATACAATATCAACCAGATGAGTGATGAGATACTAAATTCTCTGAACTAACATTATAAGAATTGTATGGTTGACAATAAGGAGAATTAAAAATTTGATCTGGGAGTTAAAGGGTTAATTTATCCTTTGCTTTAACCCTGCTTTGATGATCATTCTTCTGTACTTCATGTATCAGTGGTTTGACTAATGTTCAAATTTATGTGAATGATATCGAGCCATACTTCAGTCAGGTTGTGTTGACACATATTGGTATCCCTAGTGAAGTAACATCAGTTTTTTTTAAGTACTATATATTTTATTTTAGGCAAGGCATGTGCATACAATCAGCCTTCATTATTTGCCGATGAGGAACCTACAGAAAGGACAATGCAATCCTCAATGGGCCAGGAGGTAACATCCTTTTGTTAACTTACAATTGCATATTGTTGGAGAAAATTTGTAAACTTATTAATTTTCTTCTCTTCATTTCAGCTTTTTGACATCACTAAAGACAAAGAAAAGACTCCGCAACAACCAATTAGACTCACTCTGTTAAGTACGGAATGGAGGCCATCTCTATTAGACCTTTCCATAATCATAAGAGGACTTGCCATAGAGTTAGCTAAAGACCCACGTGTGGAGGTTAGTGTCTTTCTTCCACACTGCAGTGAAGAGGACAGGAGAAATGCTGCAGGTTACAATGTTCAGCTCATTGAAGCAGAGAAAATGGTTCCTGTTACTCATCCAATTGACTGGCTGATTAATTTACCCCAAGGACATGTCATGGATTGTGTTTTAGCTTATGGTGCAACTGATGGTAGAGAAGTGCCATACATCATCAAAAAGCAGCATAATTGTAAATGGATTCAAGTGGTTCTTGAGGAACCTGGAAAGAACATCACAAACCTTTCAGAGGGTGAAAAATGGCAACAGGCAGAAGTGGAAATCTGTGAGATGGCTGATCAAATTTTAGCCATTGGGCCTAAGCTTGCAGGTGCATATCAACACTACTTTTATTCTAGGAATATAGATCAAACTGTGTTAATTTACACCCCAAGTATTTTCTTTGAGATTTGGGATGTTCCACAGTTAGTTGTTGTGGATATCAAAGAATCATCACCTTTTGTTGTTTTACTATTTGGTCTCAGTGGAAAACTTGAAATTAAGTGGTGGGAAATTGTTGCTGAAGCAATGTCTGCATCGGAGGATGAAACCCACATACACATTTTACTCTCCTCAGAGGTAAATACAGATGCCATGGAAAGAAAGTTATTTGATAGTTTCACAAGATACAATCGACTGTCCTTTAATGTTGTCATCAATAACAGCTTTACAATAGCAGAACTTACTAATTTATTCAGTGAGGCAGATCTTGCCATAATGCCATTCTGGACTGAAAGTTTTGAATTAGCAGCACTTGGAGCCCTATCTGTTGGTTTGCCAATGCTTGTCAGAGGTTCTTCAGGATTTGGGAAGGTTCTAAAAGAAGTTCCCTTAGGCCCTCAGTGTGTAGTTGACTCTGATGATCCTAAAGACTGGACCAAGGAAATTAGAGCAATACAACAAAAACCTAGGGTAGTGCGACTTAAAGAGATGAAACTTATCCGTGAAAACTACTCGGAGAAATACAACATGGAGGAATCCTCTGGAAGACTTTTGAAAAAGATGCTTGAGTTGGTGTCAGGTACAAGTTCTATTTTGTCAATTAAGTTACAAGTTAAATAATTTTATTATTGATTGAATTTACATGACTGTTGCCTTCTCCATTTACTAACAGTAGGTTCATTATGATGCACAATAGGTTAGCTCCTGAATTTTATTTTTTAGTTAAGTTTGGATGTTCAAAGGACAGAGCAATCAATTTTCAGCTAGTATTCTCTACATATATGAGTTTTTAAGTTTGACTCTTATTTGCTTAGAATTAGCTTGTTGTGGTTCTGACTTATTCTACAGGATATTATGAGATAACTTGGTTTAGTCCTATAATTTCTTGCAGATGAGCCTTAACAATTCTCAGACTTTGTTTTCATATCACACTTAATAATTTTCCAAAGCAGGATTGAGAAGAAGAATGCAAATTGTTTGCACAATGATATAAAGCAATTCTTTTGTGTCTTTTAGTCAAGGTGTAGAGATTTTAGTATGGTGGTTATTTCTTGCATTATTTTCCAATCAGAGTTGATTTTAAAAAAAACATAATGTAGCATTAATAGTTAGCTTTAGCTTTATCCTTGAATTTTGAAATTATAACAGGATTCTGGGGATGACAACTGGTTAACATCCCTCTCTCATTTGAAGGCAAGGAACTCTACCTTTAGAAAGAATTATTCTGGTTAGTTCAATATTCTCCAACAACATTTTATGGGGTCAAATTACAGGTAGATCTAAAAGCAGATTAAAGTCAAGGCGATCTGCAGCTAAAAGGTCATCACCTGGTGTTCATGAGTTCACTGCCAAGAAACATAAGGGAGAGCCAATGACTTTGCCATCAACATCCACTAAGGAAACAACCCACCATAAAGAGTGGCTGCAACAAAGGGAGAGAGAATCAATGCTGATTGAAGAAGATGGTAAGTTTAAGAATGAATACTTAACCAAGTGAATTTTTTCATGAAGGAAAAGGGGGTTTCAATGTCTCATACTGTCAACACTACTCATGTTAAACTTAACTAGATTTACAATTGTAGAGATTTGACCCCTTTGTCTGGATTAGCTGAGACAAACTTTTTACAAGGGGAAAATACAAACTGGTGTTGGAAAATTTGAGTTTCACTATGTTTGTATGCTTGTTTTATTAAAAATATTTAGTTCCCATGGAGGGAGTGATGTCCCAGTTGGTAAATGTTAAGATGGAACCAGATACTGTGCAACACTTAGAATTGAAAAAAGATCCATTGCTGGATGTTGAAGTGATCACAAGATCTGTCATTTTTAGGTAAGAATTACTATATCTAACTCATCAATTTATTATCGGTAAGGTGGCACATATTGCAAGAGTCAACTGGTTAATTTGGAGAATTTATATTTAGTAATCTGTGGATAGTAATGAGAAGATTTGGTATCAAAGAAAAACCAATGGACTCTGCACAAAGAGATTGATTGATAAGAGTGGCAATGGTTTTACCATCTAATACTGAGAGATGATGACCTCTTTCTGATTGGACTTAAAGCATATTTTAACTCTGTTTAGGGGACTGTGAGCTGCCCTTCTCAAAAGAGCCACTATGAACTTCCATAGACTTAGAGATTTTTATCACCAATTCATGTAGCTTTTGCACAGGTGCAAGGATAAATACATGGTTGAAAATGAGATTGATTGATTACAGGTATCTGGTTTGAGGTAGCTTAATCAGAACTCAGGGCCTGGTCAAAGTTTCTTTTCTTTCCTTTTCTTTTTTTTTAAGTCATTCATATACCAAACCGAAAAACAAAGGAAACAACGCTTTGCTAAATTAGTGACAGGATAGATGAAACTTTTAAGTTTCTTCAGAGATAGCTTTGAGAACAAGTCTCATAACTCACTCAGCTTGTTAACTGTTATTGAAAAAGGGGGATAATTTTCTAAAGAAACTTTGGTGCTGCGTTGGTGGGAGAGTATAACATGGTAATTTGGTATTATCAACTGATTTAATAACATAAATTGGCCACCGTAAAAAGCTGCAAAGCTAACGTTTCGAGCGGTAGCCCTTCGTTATTCGCTCTGACGAAATCAAACGCTCGAATCGTCAACTTTGCAACCCTTTAAGGTGGCCAATCTGATAATACCAAATTACCCTGTCATAACTGTTATTGCCAACCTTATTTTTAGGGGTGAAGTTACGGAAAGAGGTTGTGTATGGAACCTACCGGAAGCAGCCGCCTACTTCACATTTCATGAGGGAGCTGTGCCAAAACCTTTGTTATTTACTTGTTCAGTATTGCCTCTTAAACTTCGCTGTCCGCCCATTTCTAGTGATGAGCTTTTGGTAAGCAATGTGATTGAATTGTCGCATGATGGTCCACCAGACCTAGAGTTAAGTGGAGATGAGGAAGGAAACGTTACTGTGGCTTTGTTGCACAGTGCAACTGATTTGAAGGGCTATGAAGTGGTTATCAAGCAATTGGTGGATCCATATGACAACGAATGGAAGGATTTGGAGACTTGGCATGCATCAGGTACAGGTTACATGTCATTTATGATGATTGTTAGTGAGCTTTTTGAAAGTGTCGCAAACCCAAAACCAAAGTACAAACTGTAATAATGACGGCCAATTAGAAGAAAGGAAATACTTGTACGAGCCAATGAGAACTCAAAGTATAACCGAACAAACTGCCTAATAAAGCGCGGGAAAACGCTGGCGACAAAGTCTTGATTTGTTTTATTTTTGCTTGTGATTGGTTGAGAGAATGGCGCGAGTTTTCTGGACCAATCAAAGAGCGAAGAAAAACAAAAACATATACGCTCAATTGAAAATTTCTCTTTATAATTATCGATTGTGAAGTCTGAAAACCTGGGTGAGGTTATATAGTCCTGAAAAGAACTGATTTCGTTGACAGTTTGTAGCGTTTCGTTAACCTGAGCAGAAGTCATCGTCAGAGTCCAGTGTGGAGTTGTTTGTAAGTCGAATGTTGTATGTGTGATCGAGATTGTAGGGTTCAGTGCAAGTTGACTCATACACTAGTTTGTTGGTATCCTTCGTCCTTTATTGAATTGTTTTGTTTTCGCGCTGGTTGTTCTCATTCTTCCGCCCTCTAAGACTTAAAGCCGACGACACCGCAGCAAAACTGACCAATCAGTTTTCACGAATCAGACTCATATGTTCGACTTACAAGCAAATATTCGCGAGAAATTGATGATAGTTTCCTCAAAAGTTGCTGAAACATCAGTCTTTTACCACCTATAACAGTCCTTCAGCCAGAAAATTAGACCACACAATCATTTTTTACTCTTTAGTCTATCCTTTTTCTGCATCATAGAAGTAATACAGTTGTCATTATTTTTTGGCACCTATCAAGGAAACAGCTCAAAATATTCAACTAGAATTTAACGTTTATGTGTAGAAAAACCAGAAGTTTCTGACTGGCGTCAGCTTGTTGAAGCTACATGCACCCCGTCACGATGTTCCTCGTTTGCTGCCATCTGGCGCCTAAAGTCCTTCACATTCAAAAGACGTACTTCATTGGCTCCTCAATTTACATGTGTAGTACCTGACTTTCCAGACATACGCGTTGAAGTTCCTTCCAGTTCTGTACCTGTTGATCAGGACTTTACTCTGACAATTAAGGTATAGGAAAACCCCGTTAACTTGCTCGATTAACTCGAACCTCCAGCTAACTCGAAAAGGACCCGATCTCCCTAGATTTTACCTCATTTTTCCGGTGACTTACTATAAGCTGGCTTAAACTCGGTTAACTAGAATTCCCCGTGAAGTCAAACTAATTTTACTTTCCCTTGATTCAAATTTATGCTGAGAACTCGAACTTAAAGTAAAATGTTGGTCTCAACCTTTAATCACGATGGATACGAACGTGATAACATTTATGAAAACATAATACATTCAGCTGAATTTCCCAAACTAAGAAGCACTTAATACAAACTAAATGTAAGTATGTGACTGTTGATTGTACAAGAATGGTAAAAACACGATTCCCTATCAATTATTAACAGGATAAATCTAAATCAATACCAAGTCTGATAACTAGAACCCCTACTAATTCGAACCAGTTTTTGTCTCCCGGTGGAGTTCGAGTTTGCAGGGTTCTATTGTATTATCTTATGTCCTAATTTAGAGGCAAATGACTTAGATGTGTTTGCATGTGCTTGTTAATGAAATAGCTACACTTGCATCTCCGTTACTTTTAATCCTTAAACAGCATGCGTCTAAATAAAACCTCCCACAGAAGTAACTTTTAAAAGGTTGATCTTTCTTTACTCAAGGACAATCTGAAATTTTATCATCTATCCTGATCTAAGAAAGAAGATTGTTTTATGGTTGGTATTCACCAAAAGTCAACACCTTTTCTGATTTTTCATCTAAGGTACAAGAATTTCCAAGCAATGAGGTTGAAGACATTGGGATACTGTGTGGTCCTGTCATTCACATTTCAAGCTCTCAGAACATTGTACATATGGAGCCTGTGACTTTCAAGGTTCCCCTCGCCCTTCGTGAAAGTAAACATGACTTTTCAGAGCTTTCAAGTGAAATCATAAGGATATTATACCTCGACTCAGAGGGCAAACCATGGAACGCTAGCTGGACGGATATCACAGGTCAACTAGAAGGGCCAGTTACTGTTAAAGATGGAATTGTAGAATTCAAAGTGAAGCATTTCTGTCGGTGAGTTGTGTAAAATCTTTAGTTACAGGGGAAAATATTTCATATTGCTTTTTGAATTCCGTCAATAGACAGGATGTTTGTCATATGGGCCTAGTTTTCAGCCCCTAGTTAAATGATTTTCTTGTTGGCCGCACTCTCACTGTTTTTCTTCAGAGCATGCCTTTAATTTGTTACTGACAGGGTGAGTTGGTTGTTAGCCGCACTGCCGCGCAGGAAGTGGAGGGTTCTAGCCGAGGAACAGACCAACAGTGAGCGTATTTGAGAAAAATTGAGGAGCGTGTACTGCCTTTTCGATGTCATCGGGAAATGATTAGACTAGCTAGTCTTCTCGAGTAAGGGCTATTGACCAGGGTTTTCAATAAAAAAAACCACCAACTAGTAGTCTACCACCGCCTAAAAGACCATTTCCCGCTGTCTGTTTAGCCCGCGACCAAACTCTCTCGATATCGACGTGTCTGTGCGGAGTGAAACAGCCTTCCACGTCTTAAGACACGAGGGATCATTTTTGAGTAAGATGTTACAGTTTATTCGTGTTACTTTCTGTTTTGCAGATTCTGTGTCTGCGCGTTCCGTAAACCCGTTGCTCTTTTGGAAGATTTTTTTCGTCGTCTTTTCTTCAGACCCATGCCTCAATGTGTACATTTTCTCACTTGTTTATGTAAGACAACAGTTCCTGATACTTACGGCCTTTTATTGTACTGTTATCCAAACTTTAAAAAAGCTGAGGTGGAAAATAAATTGTCAAGCTATGACGCACCTTACAAAGGTGAAGGAAAGTCAAAGGAGCCTGCTTGTGTCGGGGATGAAATTGTGGTTTCCCCATCAGCGCTTGATTTTGTGAGGGAGTCTCAAAGGAAAGAAAAGGTAGTTCTCAGGTAAGTTACTGATTTCCATTGAAAGGTTTGTCACGATACAGCATGGTAAGGCCAAGAGGCTCGACTATCCAAATTACCTCTTTATACTCTAACTCCCAAGATCCGATCGTTAATTCTCCCCTTCAGCTGCAACAGATTTCCTCGTAAATTAATTACGAGAATTTGGTGTTAGACCAAGATTACAACTTCTACCCGATAAGTTTGAGTATTTTCATTACCTGTTTCCTGGATAATATATGGATATTATAGGGAGAAGTTTCTTTTTAATCACTTGTGGGAGTAAAGGGGTTAAAAGGGAAACAACAAACCTGGCAGGTTTTATACAATATTCTGAATCGCTTCCATAGGTCACTGACATTTCTAACAGTTTGTTAAGTTAGTTGTTCAGTTATCTTGTAGGAATGTTAGTTAGGTATACATTTAAACTTTGAATAATGCGTATGCTACTTTTAGGATAAATAACTTTATTCATTAGTTTTTGTACAAGTTACATCTTGGTAGCAGGGTTAAAAGTTCCGCATTTATCGGGTTGGACATGAGTCGGGAGCGGGGGGGGGGGGGGTGTGGGGGAAGGAGGGTTGGTTTGCGGCCAGTAGAGAAGTCGAGATAAAATGAAACCCAGGCAATCTACCAAGAAATATTTATTTGGTTTCCATTTTTCAGGTTTCTTGGAAATGATATATCTGACAACAGTGACATGGCTTTGATTGTTCGCGTGGACAGCGAAAGTGTTCCAACAGTGAAGTTCTCCAAAGACGAAGAGCTGCAAAAACTTCTCTGTGAAGTGCCGATCTTGAAGACTCGACCAGCGTCTTCGGTACAGATAGCACCGTTTAGTAAATGTTCCTTTTAGCGCAATATTCAATTGAATATCGAAAGTAATCCGAGATTGCATTGGTTTTACTTTACTTTGCATTGTTATTGGTCCAGAAAACTCGTGCCTCTCTGTTAACCAATCACATGCAAGACTCACGACTTAGTTACCCGCGTTTTCCCGCGCTTTAGGCAGATTGGTTGTTTTTACTTTGACTTCTTATTGGCTCTTAAAGGTATTTTCCTTTCTTCCGAATGCTCGTTGTGATTATTTTGGTTTTACAACTCTCCAAATTTAATTCATGACCTAAACCAACTCTTATTATTGGTACAGCAGCTTACTTTGCATCTTAAATTATCTTAGATGATTCGTGGATTTTATTCTAGCGTAAATGCTAGATTCTAAAATCTCGAGAATGAAAGATTTCGTTCAGAATACTGTTTCTTTTAGATTTTAGTATCTTCAGGCTTTAAATACCAATTAGCATCAAGCAGATGAGCAAAAATGGATGTCTTGTGACGTATTGCTGTTTTGTTGTTGTTGTTTTTTTAATAATGATTCCTTGTTATTATGTGGCAGGTTCCTGTAACAGAGGGCGGAGATCAAAGATTGGTACCGGAGGAAAGACCTGCACTTGGTGAGTGGGCCTTTAAAATCACTCGATCATAGGTGGGGGGTGGTCCTAAAACCACGCGTTGTATTCCTCTTTTTCGGCATTTAGTAAAGTCACTAAGTCAGCTGTCAGGGTGCAGTTTAGATGACGCTCGTTTTGATTAAGGACCAGACATTGTCGCCGGTGGGGGAAGGGTCTGAAGATTTTGGTCGAGTCACGATAAAATGAATCTGATCCCTCTTATGGTCTCTCTCCCCCACCCCACCCCCCTCGATCGCAGTTTATTGAAAGTCAATTTTCTCTACAACCCCCCTTTGTACTCTGTTGACGACAACTGATCCCCCCTCAATTTCCCCTGAAAACCATGTCATCCCCCTCGAAAAAAAGTCCTCCGTCTGCTACCCCCTTACTCCACCCCTGCGATAAAAAATGACTGGTGCCTTTACAAAAACCCAAAAGAGAAAGGGGTCAGTAGCATACATATTTTGTCAGGTGTTCCAACTGTCGTTGATCTGAGGAGTATTCCCCTCTCCGTCATCATCTACCTTTTGACTATCTTGAAGTAAATCTTGTTGGTTTTTTTTTGCAGTTAAAGATGGTGAACCAGATGATGTTGAATTGTCTGACATAGCCGAGAAAATTCCCCAACTGTGGAGAAAACTCGGACGTATTTTAAGAGTTCCACGGGAAAATCTAAACGAGCTTGGTATAAATTACAGGGACGATGCCTATGAGAGGGCTTTCCAAGTACTATCGAGCTGGAAGGAAACTTTAAGTGATGGTGCAATTTCAAGGTATCAAGTATTGTTCGATGCCTTGACCAAAATTGGCCGCAGTGATTTGGCCAAAAAGTACTGTTGTTACTGATCCAAGTTTGGTGATTTCGAAGAAAGAAAAAGTTTCCAGCCGGTAGAGAGATTAATTTTTTGGTAGATCTTTATCCAGATCTAATTCATACTCGCGTCTCAACCTAAGGTAATTCAGTATTATCAACTGAGCGGATAACGTAAATTGGCCACCGTAAAAAGTTTCAAAGCTGATGTTTCGAGCGTTAACCCTTCGCCATTCACTCTGACGAAGGGCTAACCCTAATGCTGGTGTGGCCAATTTACGTTATCACCTCAGTTGATAATACTAAATTACCCTGATATTACTCTTTCACCAAAGCAGCACCACAGTTTATTTCGAAACTTACCTCCTTTCTTCATCTGAGCATAGGAGGCCGGTCATTATTTCTCGCCTGGGTTGAGGTGGGTAGGATGATTTTGGTTGTCACATTGAAGTGTACCTGATCACCCATAAGGTTCTGTAGTATTCTGACGACCCCCTCCCCCCTCCCCTCATCGGTAAGGAATTTCTATAATTTTCCCTTTATACTCTGTTAAAGACGACTAATCCCGCTCTGTTCCCCCCTGAAAACCATATGTTCCCCCAAAATCCTCCGAATCCCCCGTCGGCAGATGAGGAAGACTGGTTCCTAAGTTGGTCTAAAAGAAGCAGATCGCGCTAATCTTACGAAACTGAGTCAACTTCAATCATTTTTCCATTGTGAACGAAGTTTCATTTTTTAACCAAGAAAATAATTTTTTATCGTATAAAAGAATGAAAACTATTTTTTTAAGTCAGCGTTTTTAAATTTAGAAGATTTTCCAGTATATTATTCTTTAATTCTACTCTACAACATTCATGTATAGTCTTTGAATTTTCAAATAGCTGTACGTACTACTTTTAAACGATTACGTATCCTTTTGTTTCCATATCTTCTAAGGAATTTCTACGGCAGATATTTTTCATTCACTCTACTCCAGTTTTCACCGTACATAGCTGGATACTCGTCAGCAAAAAAAACAAACAATATTTGAATTTGTAAATACTGTAAGGCTATGAACAGTGTGAGAGTGAAGAATTCGCTAACGGTAGACTCGCGTGAATTAATAGTCGAATTGTGCCAGCAATAAAGTCGCCAAAATTTCCCAAGACAACTACATATCTACGTAAAGGAGACCACAGTTTTTTTACTCAGTACGTCTGAAATAACGTAAGACTAGATAGAAGGCCAGCTCTGTCGAGAAGGCTATAACAAAATTGTTAAAAGACCTCTTCAGTGGTTGTTGTTTCACTCGTGCTCATTTAAATAAAACCTTTTTAGAGGATGAAAAATGTAAAGAATGTATCATTTCCTCTTTTCCAAAAAGGCCAGGTCCCATTCAAGGACGGGAGAAAAGGGAGGGGAGGTGTAATATTCACCCAAACCTTCTAATCCCGGTTCAGTGTGGGAAAATTCTGGTAAGTTGAGCGTACGAAATTACATGACCGTGCAAGGACACATTTAGTTCTAAAGTGCTGGCGGATTCCATTGGTGCTATGAGACAAAGTGAATTTGTCCCAGTGACAATTCTTTTTTTTTTTTTTTTAATTCACATTATGATTTTGTTTTAGATATAAATTAGATGTTGAAATCATAGGCGATGTCGAAAACGCACTAAGACACGTTTCCTAATAAATCACCTTTTGAATGATCTCGTGAAAAGAATCTCCGCTATCAAATCTACAGGACAACTAACTAGCTGAATATATATATACAACCTTGAAAGCGATTGATATTTTAGCACTAACGATTGGGTTTTATCACTGGTGATTGACGTTTTTGGCACAAATGGCTCCGCAATAAGTTCAATCAATAAGTTGATAATATTCGTATACCCTCTTCATAACTCACGAGTGAGACATTGTGAATGTTATTCACCTGTGGAAATTTAAGTTGCCTTGAGTCAAGGTTGTTTTCAAAATGTGCAAAAACTGTTTTTTGAAATCAAGGTTAAATTCATGAGTTGACTTTAAAATTGTGGTGTATGACGTAAGTATTCATGCCGTCCTTGTCAGCCTCGTTTTCATGTATCATGTTCGGGTCGACACATTGTGGGAAAATAAATCTCTGTTTAGTTTTCTTCGCGTCTTAAAACTTAATCCGACGCTATAGAAAGATTATTCCATGCTTATGCAGGTGCACCGCTGGTCATTGCAGGAGAGATTCTAGTCGACGTGAACTACAACAGACAACGGTAACACTTCCATCGCTTGTTGTTCGCGCCGAGCGGTACACCACTCCTTTGCTCGGGAGATCCCAGATAATGAAAATTCGCTTGGACTGGAAAAGCCTTTTTTCCGTCTTCTCACGGTCAGTTTTTTTGTCAAGATAGCGATGAGCGGGTCGAATGTCTTAAAGGACAGTACGCTGAGATCTTTAAGCCTGAATTAGGAACGGTTAAGGGTGTCCCAGCGAAATTGCACTTGAAGGAAAACGCCACACCTGTCTTTCAGCGCGCTCGCCTGGTACCTTATGTCCTGCGCCCTACCGTGGAGGAAGAACTAAAGCGATTGGAAAACAAAGGAGTTCTTAAACCTGTGGAAGTGAGTGACTGGGCCACGCCTATTGTCTGAGTACCTAAAACCGATGGGTCAGTTCGTATTTGCGGTGGTTACAAGGGCACAGTTAACCCAGCAATCCTAACTAAGCAATTCCCAGTTGCAACGTTGGAGGAAGACAAGGATGTATACCGTCCTGGAAGAAATTTACGAAGGTGGATGTGCGAGACGCGTATCAGCAATTGATACTGGACGAGGAGGCACAAAAACTTTGTACTATTAACACCCATAAGGGTTTATTCCAATATACACGCTTGCCATGGGGAATTTCATCCAGCCCTGCAATTTGGCAACGATTCATTGAGCAAGTGTAAGCAGGCTTGACGGAACATGTGTCACTATGGACGATCTGTCAGTGGGAGGCTCTAGCGACGAGGAGCATCTGAGGAGAAGTTTGGCCGGTGGGTTAAGTTACCAAAGTGCGTGTTTATAGCACCTTCTGTTTCGAGCTGCGCTTTTCAGAGCATGGTCTTCGACCGACCGACGTGAAGGTCAAGGCCATCAAGGAGGCACCTATCCCTCGTAACGTAGCCGAACTGCGTTCCTTTTTGAGAATGTTAGCTGCGCTGACCAACTTTATGCCCAAGTTGTCAACGCTCGTTCATCCCCTATACGAGCTCTTTGGGACCATAACTTGGAACTGGTCGCCGAGCTGTGAAAAAGCCTTTTGTGCTGTAAAATGCGCCCTGACGTCGGCAAATATGTTGGCGCACTACGACCATAAGCTTCTTGTGGAATTGTCGGTCGACGCCTCTCCGTATGGTTTGGGTGCCGTTATAATGCACGTTTATCCCCATGGAAACCGTCGCCCGATTGCTTACGCGTCACGAACTCTGAAAAACACTAAAAATGCAACGGACAGATAGACAGATTGAGGCTTTAGCGGTTATGTTCGGCCTAAAACGGTTCCACTTGTACCTTTACGGCCATCATTTCACGATCCTCATGGATCATGAGCCGCTGGAGCGAATTTTTGGTCCCCAAGACAGCTATTCCCTCACAGGCAGCCATGGGTCTTCAACGTTGGGCCATGGTACTGTCAGCATTCAATTACAGCATTACAGATTTTTATCGAAGCAAAATGCAGTGGCTGACGTGCTATCACGGCTGCCCTTGCCCTCCACGGTTAACGGAGAGGATGCCATTTATAGAATGGAAGAACGTCTGGTTCACTCGTTACCCATTACGCACAAGGAGATAAGCTACGCTACGCGGGTTGACCCAGTACTATCTAGAGCGTCAGAGTTTGTCAAACAAGGATGGTCACGAGATGTGGAAGATCTACGCCTGCACCATTTTTCACTGAACCGCTGATTTGAGTTATCGGTAGAGCAAGATTGCGCTAGAATCACCCTTTTCTATCTATTCAATGCATCATCATCCCTAAGGCACTTAGACCAGATATCGTCTTCAGAAGCCATGAAAGTCACCTTGGCATTGAAGCATGGTTAAGAAAAGCTCGAGATGCCCTCCTTTGGCCCGGAATGAACGGCGAGATAAGGGAAGCAATTGCAAAGTGTTCTGTGTGTGCAAAGTTTCGAGAGGATAACCCCATAGAACCAATGCAGACATCGAAAGTTCCAGATCTTCCCTTCAGCAGACTTGCAGTTGACATGTTCACCCTTAACAAGAAAGAAAACAAAAATAATGGACTATTATTCAGACTTCGTGAAAGTCCAAGAGCTTAGTGTCAGCCTCACCGACCATCATTCAGTTTCTGAAGGAACAAGTCAGCAGGCACGGAATCCCAAATGTTCTCGATTCAGATAATGGCCTACAACTAACAAGCCAAGAATGCAGGACATTTACCGCAGGGTGGGAGTTCAAACATGTAACAAAGATCCGTGGCTAGCTTTACTTGAATATAGAAACACGCTTGTGGAAACCATAGATCCAGCCCAGTACAGAGACTCATGTCTCAAAGAACGACGATGCTCATGGAAGACACGGGGACGGAGACTGGACGTGAAATCATTCGTTACAACAGGTAGTTTCTCAAACCACAGGAACAGTCAGCAGCAGAAGTTGGTCTGGAAACTTCACACAAAGTTACCAAGCCTGTTGGAATACCTTTTCTTGCAGTGCCTATCCAAACGAAAATTAGCCCGTATGTATCGGATCCTGCACCTGATCCCGTAACTGATCCGGTACCTGATCCTGCACCTGATCTTGTACCTGACCCTATTCCGTAAGGCGTACTCGTACCAGGATCTTTAGCTGCCTAATAAGTTCAAGGACTTAATTTTAACTATTCAGATTTCAATGGACACAGATTCGCTGAATTCAGAACTCAATAAGTTTGCTCTAGTTTACTTTTATTTTCATTTTATTTTTGTTCTTTTTCAAAAAGAAAGGAAGATATAACGATATTTGCATATTTTATTTGATTGCGTCAGAGTTTTGTATTTCTCTACTATTTCCATATTTGGTAGTGGAATTCAGCTGCTTAATCACCATCTGACTAGATGAGACGAAAAACATGACGCTGAGCTCGAAGTTAATTTTTCTTAGCGTAATTTTGGTTCCTTGCTTCCTCTCGTTGAAAGGAGAAATACTGAATCTCAAACCTGATTACCAAGGGGTCCTTGATGCCCTTGATTTTGCCATGAACAAACTCAATGATAAGGGGAGCAACGTGAATCGCTTCATGTCCACCAAAGTTCAGGAGGCCACTCTGCAGGTAAAAATGTAGCTTTGTTTGGATCGTTACGGATACATAGAAGCTATCTAAATGCGGATTTTGCATACCTTATTTATACTGAACAGAGTACCAATTTAGTCTTTGTTCAGAATCTTTGTGCAAGAGGTTCGATCGACGTTGAATTCGATCACTGAGGCCTTCCTAAGGGGATTCTTGATATCGCCTTGTCGCTCATTTACCAAACGGTCAATGTAAGATGCATATTGCAGACTGCGGAACGAGGGTAAAATGCAAACTCGATTCTTTCGTTGAAATTTACCGGTATGGTAAATTCTGATTTCTCTAAGTGATTTACTTTTAAAAGGAACTCGAGACCTTTACTTGCTCTTAATTTGTATTTATTTAAGGAAGACTCCGATTTTTTTTAGTGAATAAAAACAGGTCACAGCAAAACTAAGTTTCTTAAGCATCCCTTGTCGGCCACCAAGAAGCAAGATATAGGTTAAGTTGACCATGATAGCCACAAATTTACCACGGGTAAATACTGAAGTAAAACACTGAGCGGAATAAGGAAGGCAAAGATCCAGGGATATTGCTTGGAAGTTACTAATTATTTAGACCCTTATCTCGCACCCATAAGTTTACAGTGAATTAAAAGAATTTGCACTGGCTAGTGGTTTTCGATTTCCATTAGCCAGTTTGGCTAGTAAAAAAATCGAAATTGACCGAACTAGTTTTTCTTTTTTCAAGGAAGACAAAGTCAGACACTTTTCTCGGAATTTCGTTAAAGGCGCAGCGTGTTACCGGGCACGTATGTAAATTTATGTCCGATTACTTTTCGCTCTGTGGCGCATAAACGGGTATTATGTCGAAAGAAATATTTGACCGACAAGAAATCGTTTTCTTTTTGTTACGAAGTTACTTGAAGAAAACATGAGCTTCCTGATAAAATCACGCGCAAAATCGTGCGGCACTGTAAAGGGAATCTTTACCAAACGGTCAGTGTAAAACGCATATCGCAGATTGTGGACCGATGGTAAAATGCACTCGATTCTTTAGTTGAAATTTACCGGTATGGAAAATTCTGGTTTCTCTAAATGATTAACTTATAAAAGGAACTTGAGACCTTTCCTTGCTCTTAATTTGTTTCAATTTAAGGAAAACTTCGCTATTTTTTCAGTGAATAAAAACACGTCACAGCAAAACTAAATTTCTTAAGCATCCCTTGTCGCCACCAAGAAGCACGACATAGGTTAAGTTGACCATGATATCCGCAGGTTTTACTTCAGTATCAACCACGGGTTGATACTGAAGTAAAACATCGAGCGGAATGAGAAAGTCAAAGAACTGAGGCTATTGTTTGAAAAGTTTTTTATTATGTAGAATCTTATCTCGCACCCACAAATTTGCATTGAATTTAAATAATTTGCACGCCTAACTGCGCAGCGCAAAACAGCGGTACGAGAAACAGGTTGTTAATGTCCAAGTAATCGAAATTGCGAATGTGTGATGAAAGTCTATCGCTACTACTTTCAAGGCCGAACAAAGTATACATGAGCTACAAGTATGTTAAATCTACCTAATTTTTCTCAGCAGAACTGTTTATTCCTTAACGAGGAATATTTATTTAGCTGGCTGTGAACTGCACATTCAAACACTTACGTTTCTAATCATTCTTACCTTAAAACAATATGTCGACGCCAAAACCATCTGAGGAAATGAAGTTCATCACATAAATCACCGCGACGATTATTGTCCGCTTTTCTCGACTTTTGCGGCCTCGATCCCGGCTAACTCTTGAAGTTTTTACGGGGAAGTGGGTTATTTTAGAACCAAGTCGGCATTTCATCCCTGGTCTGCAATCTTTAGTCTGTATTTAATCCCTAGACAGCAGACTGCATACCGCGGTCAAAAGACGGTTGCGGTTTGCGGTCTGTGGTTTGTGGTCTGCAGTTTACACCGACCAGTTTACCAACACTCCTGTTGCCTATTTGGTTCGGGACAAATATCGCTGTCACTTTTTTGCTAGAATAAAAATGTCGCTGTCGCACTAAATTTAGCAATACAGTAATTTGTGACTTGTGCTGGCGCCCATTATTTTTTTTCTTCGTGACATAAGATCAACTACACATAAATTTCTGTTGGCTTGAGCAGAAGTGAAAAATTACAGAGATCAGTAATGCTTTGTATTTTTGTGTTTGATTGTCGATCGGTGGCCCAGCTTTCTCAGCACCCCTCACTCGAGTACTTACGTGTATCTTAACACATGGTCATGAAGAAGACAATTCTCTTCAGATAAACGTCGTATTATTGTTTGAATAAGGAGTTAAGCAAGGGCCGATTCAAACGGCCCACCATTGTCGTTTGGCACTCATCTGACTAAATAGTATTGACAGGCCTGCGCGATTCGCACCATTTTTTCTTCAGAATCTTAATAGCTCTAACTAGAATATCTTTTAAATACTCTCCAAGTACATATTGCACATTAAGGCGTTCGGTTTTGAATAAGGTGCCATTTTTCTATCAGTGTTAAAAAGTGTTGACGAGCCTACACGACTCCTGCCATTCGCAAGTGAATTTGAATCTTCCACCTTCAATCAAATAAATGTCTCTGACTCAAATATCTTTGCCGGCCCGTAGACAAGTTTTAGTGCAAATGGTGCGTTTCAGGACCTAATGCACGAATTGACGGGCGCTAGAGGCATGAGATTTTAGGGGAGGTCCAGGGGCCTGCTCCCTCGGGAGAGATTTGGAAATTGGGTTGTGCGAGAAAACATTTTGTGTGCTTTGAGGACCGTTTGAAGGCATCTTTTGTAACTGCCTTCTTTTGAATCACCGGTATCGAGTAAACAGACTTTCACGGCCCATGGGGGGAGGGGGGATGTGTGTACGCACCCGTCGCATCCCTTCCTTACAAGATCTGCTCTGTCTTGTTAAAGAGTGTTAATAGGCCTGCATGACTCACCACGGCAAACAGTTTTTCAGAGTTAAACCCTGACCAGATTATCTCTTTATGACTTCCCTTGTATTGCGATAACAGGGATGGCTTTGAATACTATACTACAAGGCAGTTGCAGTATACCATAAGATCTGGTTTTTTTTTTACGTATACTGTCATGCTGGAAGCGAAAAAGTCTCTCCGTAAAATGAATGTTAATGGTGGGATTATTATTCATTATTAATTGACAAACACCGCTAAATCTGTGCCTTTGGAATTATCTGCAATTATTGCCCAGATTATTTTTCTTGTCTTTCCTACAGTGACTTGTTTTGACCTTTTTTAATCTTCTTCAGAATGCACTGCGATTTCTTGTTATCTCTCCCCGTTTCCTACCAATAACAAAGACAATATTGAGACTGGAAAGATCACGAAAGCGTCACACTGTTCTGGTCACAATGTCTCAGTCAAAGTGAAAAAAATGTCGCTTCATCGAAATTAAAAATGGATTGTTACTGTCGCAAAATGTCACTCCTTTCCTGTCGGTTTTTGTCGGCTGTTGATTCATCAAAACAAGATTGTCGCCAGTTTTTTTTTAGCACTGTCACTTGTCACCAATACCCTTTGGAAGGCCTGATTACTAATGTGACGATGTTAGTAATTTGCATCCGCATTGAAAGTCAAGTAATTATGCAACTGCTTAAATCTTCCCGAAACCTAGCATTATTTGAGAACAAAAATACCATAGGTTAAACATGATTTATAAAATATTCTTACGAATGCGTGTTGAACAAAATGATGTACACTGTTAATGTTCTTTTGGGATTAATTTTATTGCGCGTGATAATTTAGTTGCTTATTGTTGTTTTGTGTCATGGTCCTAACAGAACTTAAAAGTTGTAAAAGGTATGAACGATACACAATTACAAGCACGATGCATGTTCTTTCCACTGCTAGCTGCAAGTGAAAATTATCTTCGTTTTATTCACTCATGTGCAGTATGTCATGTGATTTGATCTATTTTTGATTCTTTGTTTCGTGTTGAGCTAAAGGGAGGTACGGATTATAGAGGAAGATACAACTTTATTATGATATTACCGATAATGTATGTGACAAAATTATGCACTTCTGACTGGCTGAAAATAAGTGCATTCTCATATAGCATGAATGCAAAGTCGTAACACAAGTGCAAATTACAAATAGGGCTGGTGCGCACACTATCAAAATTTCGTCTGTCTTGCCTTTCATAGATTTTTTTTCCAATGGGTTCGTGCAATTATCTTTGACAAATTTTCTGGTGCTTTTTAACTCGAAGTCATGTTTTTACCTATACAAACACAGAATACCACAAGGGAAGGGAGAAAAAGGGTGTTATTTCATCAAAATGTCAATATTTTGCACTTTTCAGGCATGATAAAAATTGTGCAATAGGAGGGTAAGGTTTTGAAAAATAATACTTTTATGTGCTATTTCCAAAACGAGTGCGGATGTTTCATCGGGGGGATCCAAACACCGAGAAACAAATGAAGGCAGGAGGCTGTAGGCCGAGTGCCTTTATTGTTTTGAGGTGTTTGGATAACCCAATGAAACACGAAGCACTAGTTTTGGAAATAACTTCTCATGATCATTCTTAAAGAAATAATAAACAAAGACTTCCATTTAGAATTGTTTGCTGTCCAACATTCCTTCCGTGATAATTTGAATATCAACGATGCTTTTTACCGGTGTAATTCATTTGTATTTATGGTGCGATTTAATTTATTCAGAGATGTGAAAGTTGCTGGAGTTGCCAGCTTTTACAAGTTGTCGTTTAGTCAGGATGTATACCGTAACAAGTCGTTCGAGAGATTTTGGCTGCCAAAAAGTGTGGAGGATGAGAAAAATGTGTTGATGATGCAGTACTGAAATCAACAGCTTATAAAACCAAATAGTCATGTAAGGTTTTTGAGGAATGAATCGATTAGTGAAATCCTGTACTTTGGAGCCCGGCGGCCCTTTTACCACAAAAGACTTTGAAGAAGGAGTACAAACTTTGAACACAGCCATTACAGATATGTCTGTATGCAGTGTGAACTACTGGCTGTCGAAGTTCGTTCAAGAAGTACGCAACTCTTCTGGGGAACGCTATCCTTCCCATTCGTTGTACTCGATTATTTATAGACCAAAGCATCACCTTTGTGATGTAAATGGAGTGCAAGTTGTCATATGTCAAGTTAAATGATTGTGAAGTAAATGTTTTTGTAAATGGGCTTAAATAAGACAATGAAGCATTTTAAAAGGAAGGTTATTTTGAGTAATAAATATTCATTGATTTTGTACAAGTTGTCATTGTGCATATTTTAGGGGTTTTTTTACCACTCTCACTGGAGAGTGGTATACTGTTTTTCATTGATTATTCAAACACATGCACGTAATGTGGTATACATCTTGTTGTTGGTAGTTGACCTCAAAAATTATTAATGAGTTTGAGAAGTGCATGGAAGCATAGAGGGACGTTTTGCTTTTGGATGCAGATTGATTAAAGATGATAATTTTAGTTGGTTTGTTTGTTTTTTGAGTATCAGAGGTGATTCTCATATGGTTTTATGTTTCAGGTTGTTTCTGGCCGAAAGTTCTGTAATGTTTCGGAGATTGGCAATTCTCGAAGGTGCCGGAATGATAAAACTCACAAGTCCGCCTCTCTGGATACTTGCCCTATTGACGCATTAGAGGTAGGAGACTGTGTTCTAGGGATATGTGGATGTCATAAGACTGAAAATGGCGGCAATGCTTTGTTTAGATAAATAAAACACGTTTAACATCACAAATTGAATGTGCAATAAATCTATTTAGATGTAAAGATGTGGAGATGTGCATATGTGTAGATGTGTAGATATGATTCAACTGAAAATAGATAATTAATACAAATATTTAAGTACAAATATAACAATATCTACAAGAACGACACAACTACATGAAATAGAAACAAACTTATGGCTGTTTCACAATCAGGGGTACCTTTTGAGGCCAGGAAGAGTCAAAAATAAAAATTTTATCTTTCAAGAAGTAAAAGTAAATTGTAGGTAGCTTCATACCATGGGTATACTGTCCTGAAATATCTTTGCACAAACTGCCTTATTTCCATTTAAAGAGGTCACTGCAACATCCTTCAGTAAAGGAAAGCTATAACAATTAGTAAGAACCTCATCAACACATAATGGAATTTAATAAATTAACTTCACTCTGGATTTAAAAATCAGAGCCAACAGAAGTCTCTTCAATCTCTGTGATGTCAAGCACCTCTGCCATGTATAGAAGTACACTTTTAGATCCATTTAACTTGACAGCTACACAATCTCCGATCCAAGGTGCATGGCTTGCTGTTGGTAAAGAAGGTATTGAACTGCTGGTAGTGGAGGTGGTACTGGTGCTGGTATTGGCGATGGTACTGATGTTAGGCTTGCCCGATTGCTTCTGAATGTGCAATTGCTTGGGTTCTGAGGGTGTTGTATGTTCTATATCTTGGCACTGAGTACCTTGTCTGCAGCCTTGACAGTATTTCTTCTTGCTTCCTTTTTTTTGCATTTTTTGCTGGCTTCTTATTTATTTGCTGCTGATGATATACCAGGTTTGGCCAACTGTGTTACCTGATATTCCTTTCTCTTTTCCCTATACATTTTCATCCCAAGCCTTTTTTTTCTCTGTTTCTGCTTTCTTAACAAAGGGTGATGCTCAAGGTACTCCTTCATAGTTTGTTATTCAATAAGTCAGTAGTCGTGGTTTTGACAACGTTTTCGCAGTTTGAACTCATATATGTCTCACTAGTTATCCAGCGAGACTAGTATGAACTTTGCTAATTTGGCTACCTTTCAATTTGCGGCCTCTCGTGGCTCCAAGAATCTTGCGTACGAATTGAGTAGACGTCTACGCCACCTTTGCTATTCATTGATACATGGGCAATATTTAAATCAAAGCTTTGCTCAATTCCCTTCTGTACGGCAACCGACTTTATGTCAGTAAAGGATATGACGTGGCTTTTAAATTCGTTTAGGTCTTTATGACGACCTTGGAAAAATTTTGTGTACCACTAACTGGTACACAAAATTTTTCCTTGTGTACTGGCTCATTACTTACATTGCCATCTTCTCGGGCGGCATAAATAGACACGAAAACTCTATATTCTGAAACATTTGCAGCCGTTTAGGTCGACATTCTTTCAGATCTTTCATTCGATGGATTCAGTTACTATCTGGTCTTTCTGGGTACGATCTGACGCACTACCACGACCAAGCGGTCGACAAAAATAACACTGAAGGTCATAGTCCTTGTGCAAATGTTAACTGTATTAACTCAGTTGTGCCTACTGCATTACGATTGTTTAGACCTGGACGGAAAAGACCAGAAAACAGTGTCACGGCTGTCACGGTTTATTGATCTTCGTTAAGACTCTATTTACTTTCAATGATTGGTCTCCTTCTAGGTCAAAGGGTGTTCACTTATCACAGAATTCTAATAAGAAGTCATGTGAATCACGCATTACGCGCTTCTAAAGTAGCAAATCACGCATCATGGTGTGATGTCCGGTCCAGCGTCACGCGGATAATTTGGGTTAAGTCGCATGTCACACTGCAAATTTTGGGGCCGTCACGCGTCACGCAAAAACCCTTTGTCACCCTCTAGCATGACTGCTCTTGTGGGAGTCATATACAGACCTATGACCTGGCTGCCACTGCAGTGGAATCATACAAGATTGTGGGTATCTAACATCTCATTGTTCTTGTAACAACAGCATGATTTTACGTAGGATAATGGGGTAGGAAGGGGCAGTGAATGTTTTTGTAGAAAATCATATTCATTCGGTAGCGACAACGTAAACATTGTTTTCTTTCCAGAAATACTAACACGGACTAATAAGAGGCACCCTTGTAGCATGAGCCCTGCCCATAGGATAGCCTGTAACGCTCATTAAAATCTAATCTGAATTTATATTTGTGTTTAGCAGAGTAAGTGGTGGTTAAATATGGTCAGTGAAGTCGAAAGAGATGGATTTGATGGTGCCATATCAAGTGCTGCAGCTCCTGCCTTGAGATTGTGGCTACCCTTTTGGAGTGGGGTAGAGGTTAATGACAGTTGGACAGCTAGAATATTGGCGTTTGCCGTCCCTGTTTTCTCCATAATTATAGCAGTGGTGATTGGCTATTTCTGTACCTTGTGGACGATTCGTAACATACAAGCATTACCAGCTCTGGAGTAGGACTAACGCTCGAAACGTTAGCTTTGAAACTCTTTACTAGGGACCGCGCAGCAAGTTTTTTTGGCTCCGTCATTCTTGTTAAACTATTATTTTATTATTGTTTAATTTATTTTAATTTTTGCGAAAAAGTGAGGGGCTAACCCCCCCCCCCCCTCCAGTCCCTCCCTCTGCGCGGTCCCTGTTTACGGTGGCCAATTTACTTTATCAACTCAGTTGTTTACACTAAATTACCCTGTCATTACTCTCCCTCCAACGCAGCACCACAGTTTATTTAGCAATTTACTCCCTTTATTTATCTGAACGTAAGAGGCTGGTCATTATTTCGCGCCTGGGTTGAGGGGGGTAATGTAACGATAAGATTTTTAGTCAGCAAGTTTTTGTGCTAACTATTTAAAAATTCAGCGTGGAAACTGCGAGATTTTGCCAAGCTCAGCAAAGTGTACATGCTATTAGTTCCAAGTCAGTCAGCCGTAACGAGTTCTTATTTGATCATAACTGTAATTAGTGTTAAACTGTAACCGTCGCCTGTCGTGGCCTTTAGTTTAGTTGTAATCCACCTGAGCTTTTTGGAAGTGGTTAATCTAGTAAAAGGCGAAATTCCTTTCTAGCCAATCATTATATTAGATTACGTGATCCTTTAGATAATTCTTAGCATTACCTAATCCTTTGTACCTTAGGCTTACATACAACTGTTTTTTTTAAGTTTTCTCTGGTCAGGGCCATTTCAGGCCAGATCAGAGAAATAAGTAGTTGGGTGAAGCTCAGTAGTATTTGCAGATTAAATCTATGTTGGAGCCAACTTTGTTTTTGTTTTAGTCATTGTCTCAACCGTCGTCAACAGCCGTAATAGATTCCAGCCTTTCCTGCAGCCAGTGAGTGTCCCAAGGATAAGCCCTTTCCAAACTAAGTTTATTAAGTTGTTTGCCTGTCCGTTTGTTTATTTGTGAAGGCGAAAAAACCTGTTTTCACATTAGGATTTGATTGATTTTGGTTGTATGTGTCACAATGAAGTCTACCTGATTTCCCCATAAGGCTCTGTAGTATTCTAACGACCCCTCCCCCCCCCCATTGGCAATCAATTTTCTATTATTTTCCCTTTAAACTCTGTGAGAGACGACTGTTCCCCCTTCTGTTCCCCCCTGAAAACCATGTGATCCCCCAAAATCCTCCGAACTGCCCTCCGGGAGATGAGTAAGACTGGTTCTTAAGCTGGTCTAAAAGAAGCAGAACGCACTGATCTTACGAGACTACGCCGACTGCAATCATTTTTCTATTGTGAAAGAAGGTTCACTTTTTAGCTAAGTAAGTAAGAAAATTTAGTGTATACAAGAATCAAAGCTACCTTTTTAAGTCAGCGTTTTTAATTTGTGAAGATTTTTCCAGGATATTATGCATTAATTCTACTCTACAATATTCGTGTAGTCTGAATTTTCATTGTATATCTGGACACTGATTCCCTTTCCGTTACACCCATTTATAATGGAAACAAGTGGAGTCCAATTCGGTCGGTAATCAAACATGTGACAATTGACAAAATCGATTTGTCAATCACGAGTATGATTGCATTGGACAACACGAAGTCCTGTTACTAATTAATCAAAACTGTGACAAAATTTGAGAGAGAAACTAGACATCGGTTATACATTTTCATAAAAAAAAAACAACAACAGTTAACTCGGCAAAATGCGAGACAACAGCGTTCTGTCCGCTTACACAGTGTTAACGGTCCCTTTAACTGGTCTATTTCACTGTCCAATTACAAGCATGATGCATTCCCTGACCTATCAGTGCTCAAATCGGGCTGGTGATAGCCAATCACGTTCGAGAATTTTGCTATACTTTTGGTTAAAGTTCTGATATTGGCTGTCTTAACCCTTTAACTCCCATGAGTGACCAAGAGAGAATTTCTCCTCACAATATCAATACAAAGTCAAGAAGACAGGTGTCGAGAACCAAGAAAAGTATCAATTAGCGGATTATTAGTTGATCCAATACCAAATTCATAGAAGTAACATCAAAAGAATTGTATAGCAGACAGTAAGGAGAAGGGAATAAAGGGGTAAGTTTCTAAAGAAACTGTGGTGCTGCGTCGGTGGGAGAGTATAGCAGGTAATTTAGTGTTAACAACTGGGTTGAAAACGTAAATTAGCCACCGTAAAGGGTAAAAAAGCTGACGTTTCGAGCGTTAGCCCTTCGTCAGAGCGATGAGAGGAATGGTGGGTTGTGTGTGGATTTATACGTAGAAATTGGAGCTACGCCATTGGTGGGAATATGTTGACGAGAAAACAGGAATAAATTAGTTGAATGAAAAGCGCTCGTTGATTCCGTGGGGATTAAGGGTGCCGATTTGGAATATAAATTTTTGTTCTAGTGTTTTACGGCTTTCCGAACTGCCTAGATGTAAGGAAAGGCCGCAAACTGCCATATGCTGTTTAGAATGATAATGAAGATTAAAGTGTCTAGCGACTGGTTTGGATGCGTCCTTGTCATTTCTTTCCACATCGCGAAGGTGTTCTCGGAATCGGTCACCCAGTCGTCTTCCTGTTTCGCCGATGTATAACTTATTGCAATAAGTGCAAGTTATGCAGTAAATAATATTGGCGGAGGTACACGTAAAGTGATCAATGATCTTAATGGATCTTTTGGGTCCGATATTTTCTCTACGTTATGAATGAAAGGACAAGTTTTGCATCGTGAGCGAGCGCATTTAAAAGTTCCAGATTGGTCATTGGTTTGAAATGAACTCCTGACTAAAAAGTTGCCTATGTATTTCTCACGTTTGAATGAAATAAGTGGGGGTTGCGAAAAGATAGTGCCAGTCTCTGAATCGTTTTGGAGTAATTTAAAATTTTTAAGAATGATAGATTTAACTGCGTGGTTGTGAGGGTGAAATGTAAGAGTAAATGGAATGCGGTCAGTGTTCTCCTTCTCGGCCGTTTGTAGTGCTGCCTGTCGATCGATTTGTTGGGCACGGTGGTAGCCCGCTTGAACGACAGAAACAGGATAGCCGCGTTTATCTTATTTTTCAGAAAAATCATAGTCATCACTACATAAACGACGAAGTCTGAGAAACTGTGAAAAAGGTATGGAGTTCTTGACGTGTGATGGATGTGAGGATGAATACAACAAGTAACTATGTGAATCTGTAGGTTTGTAGTAAACACTAGTACATAAGCCGTTGCCTTCAATTGAAATTTTGATGTCTAGAAAAGCCAAAGAGGTGTCGGAAATTTCCCAGGTATATTTAAGAGCCGGATGAAAGGAATTGACGGCGGTTATAAATTGAGTGAGCTCCTCTTTGGTAGAAGAGGTAGCGCCGATGCAATCGTCAATGTAGCGGCCGTAGAGTTGAGGTTTTGGGCCATGGTATTGGCTAAAAAATTGATGTTCGATGAAACCTACAAAAAGATTGGCGTAGCTGGGTCCCATTTTAGTACCCATGGCCACGCCATTAGTTTGTTTGTAGTAGTTACCACCGAATGAAAAGCAATTGAGTGTGAGTACTAGTTCGGCCAGACGGAGTAGTGTTTCAGAGCTAGGTTCCTTAACAGTGCGTTGATCGAAAAAATGTTCGAGGGCCCGGAGACCTTCGTCATTGGGAATGACAGTGTAAAGAGATGTTATATCCATGGTGAAAATAAGTTTGTTTTGGTCGAGGAAACTAAAGTCACGAAAAATTTCAAGTGCGTGTTGGCTGTCCTTAATGTAAGACGGTAGAGTTTTGACGATAGGTGCCATAATTTTGTCTAAATAGCTGGAAATAAGTTCAGTGGGAAACGATGGGGAGTAAGGAGAAGGGGTTATCAGTGACTGATGACGGTAAAAACCATGTATTTTTCATTAATGCTTGAAGGTCAATTTTCAACGTCAAACCTACCGAGACTTACTTAAATCTAAGTCCAGTCGAGATAGCGTGATCAAGAGTAAGAAGGAATTCTGGTATTTTAGCCGAAATCATGACGTCATTTGATCTAATAATCATGGTTTGACTTTAAATGAAACATTTTCAGAGGCTGAAAAATATAAAGAATGTATCATTTCCTCTTTTCAAAAAAGGGCAGGTCCCATTCAAGGATGGGAAAAAAGGGAGGGGAGCTGTAATAATCACCCAAACCTCTTGATCCCGGTTTAGGGTGGAAAAATTCTACAATGTTTAGCGTGCGAAATTACATGACTGTGCAAGGACACATTTTGTTCTGAAGTGCTAGTGGATTCCATTGGTGCTATGAGACAAAGTGAATTTGTACTAGTGGCAAACGTATGTTTTTTTTTTCATTCACAATATGATATTGCTTTAGATATATATTAGATGTTGAAATAAGAGGCAATTTCGAAGACGCACTAAAACACGTTTCCTAATAAATCGCCTTTTGAATAATCTAGAGAAACGAATCTCCGCTATCAAATCTACAGGACAACTAACTAGCTAAAGAAAACATATGATAACCTTGAAAGCGATTGATATTTTAGCACTAACGATTGAGTTTTATCACTGGTGATTGATGTTTTTGGCACAAATGGCTCCCCATAAAGTTAATAATATTCATACACCCTCTTCATAACTCACGAGTGAGACATTGTGGATATTGTTCACCTGTGAAAAATTCAAGTTGCATTGAAATAAAGGTTGTTTTCAAAATGTGCAAAAACTGTTTTTTGAAAACAAGGTTTGATTTCAAGGTTGACTTGAAATTTGTGGTGTATGACGTAAGTATTCATGCTGTCCTTGTCAGCCTCGTTTTCATGTATCACGTTCTGGTCGACATATATTGTGAGAAAATAAATCTCTGTTTAGTTTTTTTCGCGTCTTAAGACTTAATGCGACGCTGTAGAAAGATCATTCTATGCTTATGCTGGTGCACCGCTGGCCATTGTAGGACAGATTCAAATCGACGTGGACTACAAAGGACAACGAGTAACACTTCCATTACTTGATGTTCGCGCCGAGCGGTACACCCCTCCTTTGCTCGGGCGATCCTAGATGATGAAAATTTGCTTGGACTGAAAAAGCCTTTTTCCATCTTCTAACGGTCAGCTTTCGAATTGTCAAGATAGCGATGAGCGGGTCGAATGTCTTAAAGGACAGTACGCTCAGATCTTTAAGCCTGAGTTTGGAGCGGTCAAGGGTGTCGCAGCGAAACTGCACCTGAAGGAAAATGCCATACCTGTATTTTAGCGCGCTCGCCCAATAACGTTATGTCCTGCGCCCTACCGTGGAGGAAGAACTAAAGCCATTGGAAAACGAAAAGGTCTTAAGCCTGTGGAAGTGAGTGGCTGGGTCACGCCTATTTATTGTCTGAGTGCCTAAAACCGGTGGGTCAGTTCGTATTTACGGTGATTACAAGGGCACAGTCAACCCAGCAATCCAAATGAAGCAGTTCCCGATTCCAACGTTGGAGGAAATACGATGACGCGTATCGTCTTGGAAGAAATTTACGAAGGCGGATCTTCGAAGCGCGTATCAGCAATTGGTTCTAGACGAGGAGGCGCATAAACTCTGTACTATTAACACCCACAAGGGTTTATTCCAATATACACGCTTGCTATGGGGAATTTCATCCAGCCCTGCAATTTGGCAACGATTCATTGAGCAAGAGTAAGCAGGACTTGACGGAACATGTGTCATAATGGACGATCTGTTAGTGGGAGGCTGTGGCGATGAGGAGCATCTGAGGAGAAGTTTGGCCTGTGGGTTAAGTTACCAAAGTGCGTGTTTATGGCACCTTCCATGGTATATTTCGGTATTTCGGGCGGCGGTTTTCAGAGCATGGTCTTCGACTGACCGACAGAAAGGTCAAGGCCATCAAGATGGCACCTATCCCTCGTAATGTAACCGAACTTCGCTCCTTTTTGAGATTGTTAGCTGCACTGACCAACTTCATGCCCAAGCTCTCAACGCTCACTCATCCCCTATACGAGCTCGTCGGGACCATACCCTTGACAGGTCAAATGAAGCAATATTCAACTCATCCAGTTTTACATTCAATTTTGCACTTTTTATTCAACTTCCAATGTGTTGTTTTATATTCAACTGATTACTTGATATTCAACTATTCTAACATCCAACTGTTTCTTTAACATTCAGCTATTTATCCTAACATTCAACTATTCATTCAATCAATTATCCTTGAGCCCCCAATACATCCGACCAATTAAGCACAACCTTGCCTGTTACAAACATGACTGCATCTGCCGCGTCCTTTGCAATGCGAACAGCCTATGAGGACGATAACACGATTCTCGACTTCGATGTGGAATTTGACCTGCCCAGGTTTCTTTCCTTTGTCCTTGATAAAACTGACCAAATTTCTCACACGAAAGTGGATCATGAAATTTTGGAGCAGTATATTGTCGTGGTCGATTAGCCTACATGTAGCCGTGCCCTCCCCCTTAGGGTGAAACGGAAGCGGCTTCACATTAGGGGTAGGGGGAGGGAACGGCTACACGTAAGCTAGTGGTCGATCAAAGGGTTCGTTTGCTTCGTACCCTCCGAAATAGCAGCTGGAACATTTATTTTTTAGCGCAGATGACAAAGAACATCTAGATAATCTCTTATCAGCTTTCTATGATGTCTCATCGGCTCTGCGGCAATGTTTAGCCTTAGAATCTCTATCTCCGACTACAGTTGCAAATAATGTTTGTCCAAAGGTAAAAAGTGATGTGATTGGTAAGCCAGCTTTTGATATCTCTGCGGAGTTGTTCGAGGACTTCCTTAGTTTGGGATTTAGCTACACTAGAATTTCGGAAATGTTGGGAGTGTCTCGTTGGACTGTATCAAGGGGAATAAAAGATTCTGGTTTAGAAGACTTTAAATCGTTCAGTAAACTGTCTGACGACAAGTTAGACAAAGTTGTATGAGGTTATATACGTGAAAATGGAGCAAAAAATCACTTTCCTCGATACCACAGTGGTTAAAGGAGATCGATTCGCAAAAGATTCCATCTTGGACATCAAATCCCATTACAAGCCGAACGAAACCTTTCAGTTTACGCACTTCGCCTCGTGCCACTCACCAGGCTTAAAATATGGTTTCATTAAAGGTGAAGAAATACGATTGCTTAGAACTAATTCTTCGAATAAAACATTTGAAGAGGGCCTTTTAAAATTCAAACAACGCCTCAAAGCAAGAGGGTACCCAGAAAACATCAAAGAAAGGTCTCTGGTAGGGGTCAATTTTGCCTCCAGACAATCGGTCATTAAAAATACACAAAAGCCAAAAGGTCACGAACGTTTATTACCTTTTGTCACAATGTACCACCTGGCAGTTAAAACAAATATTGATGGAACATTGAAGTCTGGTAAACAATCAATCCTTGCTGAAAACAATTTTTTCAAAACCTCCGATCATCTCTAAAATCCCCTAAAGACATGCTTGTGAGAGCAAAAATATAATTTGAAGGCAATAATGCAACGCAACCACAAAAGCCACATGAGGAGTCCATGCCGGTGTGTCTTAACCTTCATTCTCATCATGAACCTCTTGGCTTGCCTGGCTCTAGCATTGTGATTATCTACGTAGGTTTTCTTCCATACTTTTCACAACGATGAATTTTCACGGGAAAACAAGCAACTTGAACAAACCCGTGCAGCACTGGGTTAAAGCTAGATTACCCATTTACTGATTTGACCACTGAACAGAAATAGGGAGGGCTCAACACTAATTGATCAAATGAATAGTTGAATGTTGAATGAAAAGCTGAATGTTAAAGAAACAGTTGGATATTAGACACACAGTTGATATCAAGTAATGATTTGAATATGAAACGACACCTTGGAAGTTGAATGTTAAACTCATAGCAGGTAATTTAGTGTTGAAGACTAAGTTGAAAACGTTAATTGGCCACCGTAAAGGATAAAAAAGCTGACGTTTCGAGCGTTAGCCCTTCGTCAGAGCGATCGGAGGAATTGTGGGTTAATGGTGAGTTTATATGCAAAAAGTGGAGCTACGCTATTGGTGGGAATATGGTGACGAGAAAACAGGAATAAATTAGTTGAATGAAAACCGCTCCTTGATTCCGTGGGGATCAAGGGTGCCGATTTGGAAGATAAATTTTTGTTCTAGTGTTTTGCGGCTTTCTGAACTGCCTAGATGTAAGGAAAGGCCGCAAACTGCCATATGCTGTTTTGAATGGTTGGGGAGATTAAAGTGTCGAGCGACTGGTTTGGATGTGTCCTTGTCATTTCTTTCCACGTCGCGAAGGTGTTCTCGGAATCGATCACCTAGTCGTCTTCCTGTTTCGCCAATGTATAACTTATCATAATAAGTTATGCAGCAAATAACATTGGCGGAGGTACACATAAAGTGATCAGTGATCTTAATGGATCTCTCGGGTCCCGATAATTTCTCTACGTTGTTAATGAAAGGACAAGCTTTGCAACGTGAGCGGGCGCATTTGAAAGTTCAAGATTGGTGATTGGTTTGGAATGAACTTCTGACCAAAAAGTTGCCTATGTTTTTGTCACGTTTGAATGAAATAAGTGGGGGTTACGAAAAGATAGTGCCAGTCTCTGAATCGTTTTGGAGTAATTTAAAGTTTTTAAGAATAATAGATTTCACCGCGTGGTTGTGAGGGTGAAATGTAAGAGTGAATGGAATGCGGTCAGTGTTTTCCTTAACAGCCGTTTGTAGTGCTCACTGTCGATCAGTTTGTTGGGCACGGTGGTGGCCCGCTTGGACGACAGAAACAGGATAGCTACGTTTATGGAAAAACTGGCACATTACCTCTGATTTTTTCCGAAAAATCAGAGTCATCACTACGTAAACGACGAGTTCTGAGAAATTGTGAAAAGGTACGGAGTTCTTGACGTGTGATGGATGAGAAGATGAATACAACAAGTAACTATGTGAATCTCTAGCTTTGTAGTAAACACTAGTGCATAAACCGTTGCCTTCAGAAGGAATTTTGATGTCTAGAAAAGCTAAAGAAGTGCCAGAAATTTCCCAGGTATATTTAAGAGCCAGATGAAAAGGATTGACGGCTGTTATAAATTGAGTGAGCTCCTCTCTCTGGTAGAGGAGGTAGCGCCGATGCAATCGTCAATGTAACGGCCGTAGAGTTCAGGTTTCGGGCCGTGGTATTGACTAAAAAATTGATGTTCGGTAAAACCTACGAAAAGATTGGCGTAGCTGTGTCCCATTTTAATACCCATGGCCACGCCATTAGTTTGTTTGTAGTAGTTACCACGGAATGAAAAGCAATTGAGTGTGAGTACTAATCTGCCAAACGGAGTAGTGTTTCAGAGGTAGGTTCCTTAACAGTGCGATGATCGAAAAACTGTTTGAAGGTCAGGAGACCTTCGTCATTGGTAATGACGGTAAAGAGAGATGTAATATCCATAATGAAAATAAGTTTGTTTTGGCCGAGGAAACTAAAGTCACGAAAAATTTCAAGTGCGTGTTGGCTGTCCTTAATGTAAGATGGTAAAGTTTTGACAATAGGTGCCATGATTTTGTCTAAATAGCTGGAAATAAGTTCGGTGGGACAACTGCAGGCAGAAACGATGAGTCGACCTGGGTCAAAAAATGTTGCCACGATATCAACAAACTTAAATTCAATCGTAACACAAAATTTTTCAATCTTTCTTCGGAAGGGTGGTCGGCACTGAAAAGTCTAAAAAAACGCAAAGACATAGTCATTAAAGCGGCCGACAAAGGCGGCGCAGTTGTTGTTTGGCGGGCCGACCTCGACCAAAAACTTTCTGACACCTCCTTTTATGCTAAAGTCGTCAAATATCTCACTTTAATCAACCAAAACATTGTCAAAAATACGATTGACGATCTTATTGCTAAACAAGAATTGCCGGCGACTGCTAAAATCTCACCATCACCACTCCTAGAACTTCGTGTATTGACTTTTTACTTTTACTTGACTTTTTTTTTTTTTAAATTTGCAAACCTAACAATCCAGGTCGACCCATCGTTTCTACTTGCAGTTGTCACACCGAACTTATTTCCATCTATTTAGCTAAGGCTGTCACCATCAAAGGACATGTTCGGCGATATGTGAATGAAGGTAATGACGTTCTGACTCCTGCTGACTTCAAAGATACCATTCTGTCCTACGGTGGAGTGAGTGGAGTGACGGTTGCTCTTGTTGACACCGTAATAGATGAAACAGTCGCTATGCAAGGCAAATGGAAGGGGATTAGCACACTAAATAGCTTCAGCTACACAAACAACGGGAAAGTGTCACTGTGTGGAGAGCTTATAACGTAGGAAAAAAGAAAACCCTTCAGTGGTCTAAGGTACCAGGTGAGAACCAGTATGAAATTATCTTAAATTGCACAACCGCTAGTTATAAACTAAAAATATATATGGTCCTCTGCAATGTTAAAATTTATATTAGAAATTTTAATATTCAATGGGAGCAACTTCAGAATACCCCGAAACTGACACGCCCTCTTTAAATCTACAGGTCCGGATGAATAAATATTAAACTAAGTGTTACCGTGGTCCGCAGTGTTTTACTAAAGTGCTACCGCGGTCCGCAGTCCCGTAGTGGATGAATAAGTTATGGGGTAAGTGTATAATTTAAGTGCTACCGCGGTCCGCAGTCCCGTAGTGAACAAAGCAAAAAGCGGTATATTTCGTGAGGTTTATATATAGATAGTATGTAAATTATGTCGACTGCGGGACTGCTACATGTACGCCGACCCGAAGTGAATGAATAAGTATTAAACTAAGTGCTACCAACAAGGTGAACAAAGCAAAAAGCGGTATATTTCGTGAGGTTTATATATAGATAGTATGTAAATTATGTCGACTGCGGGACTGCGGTAGCAGGATTTGAAAGGGCGTGTCAGTTGCGGGGTATTCTGAAGTTTAGCCATTCAATGTTTTTCTATTTAGTTCAAGTGAGTCTATTTCCAATATCTTCGACTGCAATAGAGCTTTCCTTTGGAGATTTTGTGGAAACGTCAAATCAAACGGCTACACAGCGCCCTGAAGTATCATTAGAGAATACCCCAGTGGAAGTAGTAGAAGAAAAAGAGAAAGATGAAGTTGAAGCCCGAGACGGAAGTGAAGAGGTATTCCACAGTGGCTTATTTTCATGTCCCTCTGAAGGACGAGTCTTTGAACTCCAGAAGTATTCCAATCTCGAATATCATATTCTTTACGGCAAGTGCAGGATAGTAGAAGAGAAAACTACCCTCATCGATAAAGCAAAGATTCTCTATGTGCAAAAGCTGACAGAAGGAACAAGCACACAACCTCAGATGGCCAGCTCCACTGTACTGATGTCAAGCTCGACAAAACTTTCGGAAGGCTGGGCACTGAGCGTCTAAGAAATCAACGCATTTCAACGAAAACCAAAAGAATTACCTCGATGAAAAATTCAAACTTGGCCAGGAGACTGGTTACAAAGAAGATCCATCCCAAGTTGCGCGTGATATGCGTCGTGCTAAAAATGAAAACGGAGAGCGTCGATTTGCTGTTGGCGAGTTTTTATCACAGCAGATAAAGTCGTATTCCTCAAGGTCAGCAGCAAAAATCAAAACAGGGGGGATCTGTAACAGAGATCGATGTGCCAGCTATTGATGAAGAAATGGCATACTCCTCAGCTCGTGACAAGATAATTCAAGAGTGCCAGCTTAGTCATTCCATTTTGTATGACACATACAACCTTTGTCAACTGTATGCCACGAACAAGCTTACTCGTTTCAGATTTCTTTCCTTCAAGATATATGCTCATATTTCCACTTGGAAATTGATTCCCTTCCTGCTAAACGAAAAGCGCCATACATTGGTTTTATCAATAAACTGATAAAGTCGTGTGCGTGCTTTCCAGCTAGAAGTGACCATATTCTCCGTATTCAGAAAGTAAGGACTCCTGGAATAGAGAGACACCAGCATTATTCCAACTGCCTTGAGAGAAATAAGTACAATAGGTGCATATGCGTCACACGCGGCTACGATATGTCATTATCCCTTTGTATCTTTATTATAAAAAAATTGGCGGTGAAAACCTCACGTTTACATAAACATGTTTTAGATCGAAAGGATTTTATAGAGACCAACCTTGTTCTGTAAAAAAACGTTGGTTAATCTTTTGTATCATTCTCACTTAATGGGCTTCCTGTGGGTAACGCAATCACATACCATCGATTGCCGAAGTCGCCAAAGTTGAGCTTTAATTGATGGGTGAAATTTTGCTTGAATTAGAAAATTCGTAAAAAAATCGTTTTTTAAGGAATCTTAGAAAAAATGCTTCAGAACCTTTAAAAACATCTCTTGTTTTAGAATTGTTATGTGGTTTCTGAATTGCTGGCGAAACAAATTTTTTTCGGCCGTTATCTTGAGGTGCACTGTTTCACCGGGAAAACACGGTTATGAGCCCCCAAAACACAAAATGTTACCGTTCTCCCAAAATAGTTTTTTTTCGGCATTTTTGATATTTTTTCGTAACTGAGACCATACATACCTATGTTCTGGCAAAGTTTGAAACAATTTTTTTTTTTTATTTTCAACACCTCTGCTCGATTTTTACAGACGACCACTCTTAAAAAGGGGAAAAACTGATATAATTATGTCATACCGTATTGCGTCCTTTAATATTCTTTCCTTTCTTTAGAAAATTGCGAAAGCTGTCAGAAGTAGCTTTCTCCTTCTTCTTCACCTTTACCCATTTACGGATCCTTGTAAGATAGTCTTTCCAAACGTCAATCAGCTTCAAATGACAAAACGACTTTACCTTTAGTCACCTAACAAATTATCAATAATTTGTTATTAAAATTACTCCCACGTCGGGTTGTGACCCTCACGCGAAAATTTTTTCCTTTGCTTTTTGCTTCCCGCACATTAAACATCACGCCATAGCCCTTTTGTTATTGGTAATTCTGAGGGATTTTTGCCGAAGAGAGAAAAATATATATTTCTTTATCATTTTATTGGTGTTGAAATTGATAATAAGGCTAAGGTTGTTTTCATACAAAAAATTGAGCTCTTCCTCGTGAATGAAACTATCTTGTAAAATTAATCTGTCAAAGTTTAACAAACTATCAATGAATTCTGCTCAAAACGATTTTGAAAGTTTCGCTGGGCTAGTTAAGCATGATTTAGAATTTTTGGGTTAAATCGAGCGCGCTACACGTGAACAATAATGCACGTCTTAGATTAGATTTGGCTTTCTGTGGTATGGGAAATCAATCTTTTGCTTTAGAAAAAAAAAAGAAAACTATCAAACAGCACACAAAAAGACAGTTTTAGCATGAACTTCTCGCTTTATTTCAGAAAAAAAGGTTCTTTATGCCATTATCTACTAATTGCGAACTATTTCTTAAACCCTCAATTAACTCTTGAAGTCCTTCATTACCTTCGTTACGTGAGTTAGCTTTAAAATCAAGAATTTTACATTGTGTTACTATTTGGTCCATTTAGATGAATTCCATTTGTGTAATGCTCAACAAGCACAGAGTTTGATCGACTATCATGCCAGGTATCCACCAAACCACCATTGTGTGGTGGAAAAATCGCATGCGTTACAACGGAAGTTGTTATTGATAACTTTGTTGTAACCAAAGTTGTCCTCAGTGGGGAAAGCACCAGAGGTGGACACGAACTCACAGCCAGTAAGGCTGCTGTCAGTGTGAAGCATGAAGGTGTTATGAATCTGCCAGAACTTTGTTTGATCTAGTTGATAAAAGTATGTAACAAATTCAGCCACCAATCAGATGGTCACTCACAAACCATTGCGGAGTTTAGCATCAAAGATTTATATTTTCAACCTAAAAACAGAAGGCCGCTTTGTTTTTCACCCAAATTATCCAAAGTGTATAAACCATCATTTGATATTAGACTTTGACCTTTATTTTGCTCATGCTTACTTGGTGTTTGTTGCTATCACGTTGACCATCTCAGTCTTGCCATACCTATTCCTTTCCAAGGATTGGGTATGGCAGGACCTTACATGGTGTAACAGTAATGGTGATGGGACAACGCTTTGATGGGAGCTTAAATTACTTTTCGGTAGTTACTTTTTTCTCGAGGCAGGCCATTAGAATATTTAGATGGAGTAATTTAATGAATTGTTCTAAACAAACTATTTTATTTACGTTAATCGCTAAGTTTATAGGACTCCCTAGTGGCCTAACGCTAAGTAATCAGTGCATGGCTCAAAAACAAAACAAAAAAAGAGGTAGCATACCGCAGTAACATTTATTGTTGTATGAGAAGGCAGGTCATTTAAAAATGCCTAAACTCTTGTCTTTTTAAACTTAAACGTTTGATAAGATATAAGCGCGTGCTTCAGTTTTTGAGTGAACTGATTAGAATTTTTTTGTCTACCCCTTAGATTGTTTCTAAGCCCAGTCCTCTTCCATTGTTAATTGAGAGTCCCTAAATCATGGACTCAAATAGCCTAAACTTTAAGAAATTGTCACAGAGAGATAACCATCCATGAATGAAACCAAAGCACGATGGGAAAACATCCAAAATTACTCCAATAAAGGCAATTAAAAGAACTAAACTGGTAACCACGATAACTGAGCTGAATGCGGAAAGCTATCAAATGTTAAAGGAAAGTTGAAATATTTGCCACAGTAGTGACCAAGCTGAGGTGAGCTGATCCCACTAAGGGAACGCCCATAACGTTTAAGTCCTAATTTGACATAAACAGTGGGATAAATTGCCATGGTGTTCCTACTTATTTATCAACCAAATTATAACACTCAACTATGGCTGTTCTGAACCTTTCTCCTCAGTATTGCGGTTTGTACCATGAGAAACATTCTAGAACTGAAAATTAAAATCTCTAACATGAACAACTTACAAAGCTACTTTTATTCAACTGTGTGCAAATATTATTATATTATTGATGCTAGACGTAAAAAAACACTATTTACAAAATAAATGTAACGTTTCACTGTGCGTATCAAATTTAGCTGCAAGATGACATTTTCATTATATAATTTTATACGGTTTATCCAATTACAGTAACCAAGTCTTTTGAAAGTTTTACTCTATCTATTTCATGGTGGGCCAATTAAGGACCAGGTGGACTTATTAAAAATATTGCTTCAATGTTCGAAATATGTCTCACCTCGCTACCACGCGTCACTTCTTTGAAGCTTGCAATGTTTACATTTGCTTAACCAGCAATCTCTATAATTTTTCTTTAAAATTTGTATAAAGAGCCGGTCGACAGTTTTATCATCTTCGTCCTTCCACGGTCAACACCGCACATACTCTGTGTAAATAGTGAAACATCAAGATTAATTACTCTGATGTGTCACTACAGAGAAGACCATTGAAACCCATGCTTAAAAAATTTTTTTAGCTTTATATATATATATATATATATATATATACTCTAAAGTAGAGTGTTCCTCTAAGAGAGGAGACCGGTGCCTTTTGATCGAAATAGATCACAGAAGTGCGCCAAAAATTATACTGAGATTTTTGCAGAGTAACTTTGTTACCAAAAACTAGAAATCGATATGCTGAGGAACCTTTGCAAAAAACTTTAGAGTTTAGAATTTAACACGAACGTGAAAAGAGGTGACCTCTCCAATTAGGATTCAGTTTGTTTTACTCTTCTTTTGTTTTTTGAGGGTGGTTGCCCATAAGCTATTCTTAAAATGCAAATAAATAGGACTTTCCAGAGGGTATGCATTACAAGTTGCATAACATGCGGTGTGAATCACTTAAAAAGGTGGAGGAAATATGGTGCTCTTTGCTACAGAATGTGCGGGCTATCGAAGTAACGAGTAAGAAGGATTTGCCAAAGGCCACTGTAAGTCTTGTACCATGGAACAGCGTTGAGAAATGGATTGAACTGGTAAGGGAGCACTACTTCTGGTTTGATTTTAGTCGAGCCTTGTTTCCGGTTCTGAGACCGTTCGGTTTCACCAGCGATAAACTCACCGAGTACAATCAATTTCCATTCCAAGAAGATAACGTTAACAACTGGTTTGTACAAGAAGTAACTAGTCCTGGTCAAAATGAAATGCACAGAGTAAACATTATGAATGTTGATGGGAGCGGACGCAAACGCAAATGTTATGTTAATCAAAACAATATTCGAAATTTTCCAAGTGACCTGAATAACGAGAACTTTGAAGTTTTTGTTCATGGGACAAATCATGCGGGCGCCAAAAATATTATCGAAAGAGGTATTTTGAAGATAAAAGGATGTAGGATGCGAGACTTCAGCTCTGGTGATGGCTTTTATTTGGACACAGATTTCGACCATGCATTGGAATGGGCCAGTGGCAACTCATCGAGATCAGCAGTGTTAATATGGCGAGTAGAAAGAAACGAGTTTAGAGAAAGGTACAAAGGCTTGGATTTTAGTATAGAAAGAAATCAAGAGCCTTCGTTTCAAAAAGTTGTTTCAAATTTTCGATCTGGTAAACCAGATCCTAGCTTTCGTAAAAATTTGGACAGGCGGTATGACTATATTGAAGGTCCTTGGTCCGCTGGACCATGGCCTGATGACGGCAGGGTTTCGAAAGGACGTGCCACTCCGTTGGACGGAACATATCAGTTGTGCCTTAGGAATGACGCCTGTTTTGAAGTCTTCAACACCGGTAAACTACATTCGGCAGTATTTTTCAAGGATTGAAGAAACAATGGAAAGAAAGATGAAGAATTAGACTGAGGGTCGCCTTATTTTTCATGTCTTATGTTTTTTATGAACACCGTTTCACACAGCTGGTTATCTTCTTTATGATATACAATACTTATTTTTGTTAGGCTTCCTGAGGAAATAGTTTCCCTTGTCTATTTCGTTTTTCAAAAATTTGATTTTATGTTATATAGCTGACCCTGTGGAACTCAGTGTTTTGAAGTTTCTAGAAGTAATTTAGTTTATGAACCGACGATGCGATTTGTCGTAGTGTTAGTTTAGGGATAATGATTTGTATCAATTATTAATCGTCAAACTCTCCAAACAACACCCATAAAAATATTGCTAGGGAGACATCGTTGGAGCCGAGGTTAATCTTGTTTAAACTTATTACCACAGTTCCTCACGAAAAGTTGAAAACTCCAGCCCGAAACCACAATAACACCAAAGACACCACAATAACATACAAAGTTTCGGTTCACCGCGCAACGTAGCCTTAACATCACAATAAAACACCTTGATATTTTTAGATCACCTAAATTCCGCGGTGTGAGAGTTAATTCACAAAAAAAAACTACCTAAAAACTGACGATAAACGGAACTCTGACCGAAACTCTGAAGTACGACTGAAGATGAAGCGCGCTGAAATGACAGACGGCAAATATAATCTCTCGGTTCAAATGGTTTCCGCAAATAGTCTTTATCCTTACAAACTTGCGCAAACACCGTGGTCACACTGCTATCATAATACTCGCGGTATTCTTAAAGTATATCTTGGGGCCGAGAGCAAACACGCGAGACTTAGGAAGGTGGTAGGGAAACTGTGTCTTAGATGAGTTGGTCTAAAAATGTGTTATTATCTCATACGAAATAATATGCAAAATATTTTCAATTTTTGCCCCAGGTTATTGAGTTTGTCATGCCCTTAAATGGTAAAACAATTCGTTGTACAGGTGCTTTTCTGTGTTATTATTTACATAATGGTTTTGAATACTATTACCAACGAATTGCCTCCTGGCGTCGGAACTACCCGATTGGATCACTAGGTTGATCACGTGAATAAATTTTCCATATTACAGCATTTTTAGCAGATGATTTCTGATAAAGGAAAAGGAAGCTAACACGAACTAGTACAAGAAATGGAGGGCTTTTGTTTAAAGGTTGGTCGTAAAAGGCTACTACGTCATTCGTTTCGTCTGACCGTTGTAATTGTTGGGTTATGAGTTCCCATTCAAGATCCAGAGATCTTTTTGATCGTCGGCCGAGTCTTTTGAGGGATCAACACGAACTAGTACAAGAAACGGAGGGCTTTTGCTTAAAGGTTGGTCGTAAAAGGCTACTACGTCATTCGTTTCGTTTGTCCGTTTTAATTGTTGGGTTATGAGTTCCCATTCAAGATCCAGAGATCTTTTTGATCGTCGGCCGAGTCTATTGAGGGATCAAGCTAAAACACGGACGCGGTTTAATCGCCATAGAAGTACATCGAGTCTCAGCATCGAAGAACCCTTTTTCTGGGACTCTGTGGATGACTCTCAAGGATGCGTCGGAAAGGAAAGCGAAGGTTACCCTTCTGAACATTCTGAAATGCTTTTCAACTTGATGGCACTAAAGAAGTTGATTACTGAGTTACAAGAAGGTGGCGAGAAAACGGACACATCAACATATTATTCGTCAACTAAATGCAAATCATACAGTCAATCGGTCCTCAACTTGCAAGTCAAAAGAATCCTACGTCCATATCAGTTTCAGTCAGTACGAAGACGTCCAAAGACAAAGGAAACGTTAAGTCGTCTTGAAGATCTTAACATCATCTTAAAAACAATCCAACATGCATTTGAAAGCGACGAAGCGCATCGAGGACAGCTCGGAGATACAAGAGAAAAAATTCACAATGGTCAACAAGCAGTAAAGCTTTTGCAATGTTTGTTTCAGAAATCTCACGAAATAGAGCATGATATTTTACACGTTTTCGCTGGTCTTCAGAAAGCTTGCTCTGAGGTAGACAAGAAGATGCCAATAGAAGCTGAGTTTCTCGCACCTGAACATAGAGTGAAAATAAACAATGAAACAGGGACATGTGCTGATACAGTTCGAGTTTGTTCTTGCCTTGGACTTCGTTTTGATTTTCTAGATCACCTCGGTAACTTTTCGCGTAGAATTAGAAACCACCGCTCAATAAGGGACTGGATCTTGAAATTCTTGTGGGAAAATTATGAATCTCTTCGTTTTGATGAGAAAAGTTCTCTAACAAAAGAGCTTCTACTTGCAATCGGTTTTGAATCGACGAGTTCTATCGAGACCGTTTTGACACGTTCGCTCTCAGGAAATATGCAGCAGCACTTAGAGGCGTGGGAATGGGCTGCGATATTTGTTGAAGACGAGTTCAAATACAATTTGTTGCTGTCTTCAGAGGTTGAGGAGTTTCCTTTTCAATGTAATTCCACGGACGCCTGGTTTCAGAAATCCCAAAACAACTCCTTGAACGAAGATGAAGGCTCAGTCAAAATCAGAAATGTTTCGGTAGAGAAAGGTGCAATGCATGAAAAGACAGGTTCTATTTTAAGTGAATTACGCATGGAACAAGACCAATACACTGTTTATTTTCATGGAACAGACCATGACAGTGCAAAGGACATTTTACAAAGGGGCGTAGATTTGACCACTGGTCGACAGAGACGAGACTTTAGTAGTGGGTTAGGGTTTTATGTAACGAAGGATTTCGGAATTGCTTTGAATTGGGCGAAGAGCATTACATCCAAACCTGTCCTTTTGATTTTTCAGGTCCAATGCAGTTTTCCTGATGGGTTTCGAAAGAGATCTTTTCTCGAGAACTGTGCTGATGACATGATGGAATGGGAGAAGGTAGTCGCTTCGTTTAGATCGGGAAATATAACTCCAGAAATTCAGAAACTGGTCAAAGATTTGGACTTCATGGAGGGTCCTGAAGCCATACTAACTGGAAGAAACGAACTTGACGAATTGATATTTGAACGGAAACCACGATCTCACCAAATGTGTTTCTTTTCTGAAACGATTGCCGAGGAGTTCGGTCGAAGTTTGAATTCGATGATATTTTACCGTTTATTATGAGTTCAACCGTGTATTTACTTGAGCCTGCTTTTTATCTTTCCGACTTTGGACAACATCCCACAATGATCCGCAAACCGAAAGGGAAACTATTTGCAAAATGATTGCGGAAATTAACTTCAAGAATGAATTTTCAGTTTAGAGCTATTATTTTGCGCTGCTCCATTTGTTAGTTGTTTAAGAGTTGTGGTTTTAACCGTAGTCACGAAATTTGTGATAACATTATTCAAAAAATTGCTTATACTGTATTTGTCGCTTATAATGTGGATCGAATATTCGTACTTAAGTTTCAGGAAAATTCTTTGCTTCATGTCGAACTGAAATCTGACAGATAATAGCAAACTTGTATTTTTGAAAAATGTTAGGAAAAGGTGTGTAATATTGATAACTTAGCAATTACGAGATTGGCGGGAAGTTTACAATCACGTATTCTAAGCTGTCCCTTAACTGGCGTCTTTTGACGACTTTTGACTCCTTTTTAGACTATTGGACAATAATTTTAATGTCTACCGAAAAGGTGAACAAGAATTATTGAAAGAAGATATGTGAAATTTCATCGTGAATGTTTTAGAAGTATCACAAGTATTCTGGCATGTCAAATGATCAAGGTCAAATGCGAGGAGATTTTTCCAGAACAAAATATTGTTAGTGATATCATTTCACATTTAGGGGATTTCAAGTTTTGAACAAGAGACATTTATTGTCTGATTGATCCATATCTTCAAGAAAAATTGATTAGGTCAATGTTCTTCCACTTCTGAAAGTCCCAGCACCTGGGAAATATTACCTGTCAAAAGAATTATAATAACGTAAGCAACATTTTTATAGAAGACACACATCACCTGTAACAGGTAGTATAGTGTATGAAATATTTTAGCATATTCTCCTCTTCTTCTTCTTATCGAACCTATGTGTTTGGTCAAGGCTCTTGTGTCAAAGCTAGTAGGTATGCTCGAATAAACGTTATGGAACTGGCTCAATATATCTTAAGTGTCACTTATAATATGGAACAGAACGAGCAATTGACGTGAATGTGCATATAATCAATGCCTAAAGCAAAATCTAAACTCCCAGAAATCGACCTTGGACTTAATTTTATGGGAAAATATTTTTTGAGCCTACGACACGTTGAGACATGTATGTATCAAACTGAAAGGGGTGCATATGAGGTACATCCCGAAAATAGTTGAATGCAGAAACACACTTGATTTTCTCATGTAAGAACATGCAATTTTGACCCTTTATTACCAGAAGTGACCAATACATGCTTTTCCCAACATGTATATATCGAATCAAGTAGAAAAGCGATTTGAATTAATTAAAATATAACGCAGAAGTCTATCATTTGATCCAACGCCAGTTTCTCGAACTAATAAATGTTAGACATATTCATAAGATAACAAGTTGCAAGTCAGGTTGTTTCTCTCTTGCCTTTTCAATTTTGCTCATCAGATATCTGATTTTTATCGGTTCAAAATCGAAGAGACAACCATCAAAAACCCTTTTTTTTGTTTGTTGTCTAGAATGGAGTGGGCCAACAGGGAGCCTGAATTGACGTCATGCACTTAGATTTCGCCATAGGGTAAATTGCATGAATCACTGAACACCGTCTAGGAAATATGGATTTCTTTTTTCGGAAGTGGCTTTTATGTGCAGGATAGACAAGAAAAAGAACACCCTTCACTGGCACTGTTGAGATAACTTTGGTATACACATCTACCAAAAGAATGCGAGCTGAGTCCCATTTATAGATCAGTATTCCTTTGTTGTCTCTTATCAACGCAGTTGTAAGGAGGCATTGTTCCGGCAAGCACGTAAAATTAGGACAAAGAGCTTTTGTACGTCTTTGTTTAAAATTAACACACGTCGTGTATTCGCAACAATAAGCAGGGTACCTAGAGGCAAGAATTAATGCGTTTTCCAAACCCTGAAGCGAGACTGCACGAACACACGGACCACAAAAAGGCAGAAGAAGTATTAAATAAAAGTCGCTCTGAATTCAACATACACAAGCGTAGGGCGTACCGCTTTTATTGATTTATCAGTGAAGCAAGAGAGCTGGCTTCAGGCAAACTTAATACACATTCAACTTATGTCGTTCTTTAAGCCATGAATCGAGACAGAATACTACGAGCGTCCATAGTTTACCTCTAAAAGTATGTTTAGCCATTTCCAGGAACAGTTCTCGGGTATATCGACACATATGTAATTATGTAACGAAAACATAAAGTATTCCATAGCAGTTACATGTACGCCACAATATCCCTTACATAAATTAATCTCATGATTCATTAAACTGAATCAAACGCAAACAAATCCATCAAAGTTTGGTATATCCGAGAGATTCATATATTTGCAACAAAGATAATAAGATACATCAGGTTTTAAAAAACTTTTATCCAATATCTATCATCCAAGTTAATCCGCTAAACTTCTCGTTTACAGATATAAACTCGGAAACAACAACTGCCTATTTATCAAAAATAGAAGTAAAGAAAACAACCGGACATGATGGTCTTTCTCCGAAGATCTTGAAACTCTCCACTCCTTCTCTAGCCGACCCACTGACGACTCTGTTTAATTACTGTATTCGGACAAGTACCCTGCCTAGCAGCTGGAAAATGAGTAACGTCTCCCCGATCTACAAAAAAGGTGACACCTCAGACAAGAACAATTACCGACCAGTTAGTGTTCTTCCTGCCATCTCCAAGCTATTTGAGAAAGTGTTATTTGATCAATTGTACTCCTCATTTTTACCTACCTTCTCCCCTAGCATGTCCGGTTTCCTTAGGGGACATTCCACCGCTACTACACTGATAAAACTAACAGATGACTGAAGAAAGTCCCTTGACGAAAAGCAAGAAGTGGGTGTGGTTGCTATCGACTTGTCCAAGGCCTTCGACTGTATCTGCCACAATCTACTGCTTGCAAAGTTAAAGGCATATGGTCTACGCGACACAGCCCTCAAACTACTGAGATCATTTTTACACGAACGAAAACAAAGGGTGATATGCAACAACAGCTGCTCCAATTGGACACCTATACGCTGTGGCGTCCCCCAGGGAAGTCTCCTTAGCCCCCTTTTGTTTAACATTTTTATGAATGACATGAACGAAGCTGTAAATGACTCCTCTCTTCGTCTCTACGCAGACGATACTACCCAGTATATGGCAGACAAAAACCCGACTGTACTCCAGTTCTCGCTAAACCAAGACATGGAAAGACTATCCTCCTGGCTTGACCACAACTATCTTCAGGCCAACGGAGACAAGACACAAGCAATGGTCCTTGGCAAAAGTACCCACCACTATGACTTAAAGTTTAACGGCGCTTCTATCGACATTAAAGAGCACCTAAAGATCCTCGGAGTTCACCTTGACAATAAGTTATCTTTTCAAGAACACATAAATGAGATGTTAAAGAAAGTATTTGCTGAGATAGCCGCACTCCGCCGCCTTAAACGCCTAGTGCCTTCCAGTACACTGCTAGTTCTATATAGGAGTTTTGTTTTATCGCATTTTGAGTATTGTAATTCCCTACTAATCGGCATCGGCAAAACTCCTAATAAGAAGTTAGAAGATGCAAACCACTACGGTCTCCGAACAATAATGAACTTGGAGAGAAGCATTAACTACGAATCAACTCTTAAAACAGCAGATATGAACACACTGGAACATAGACGCATAGAACAGTCGCTAATAATATTTTATAAATGCTACAAAGAGAACGGCCCAAGCTACCTAGCCGACCTCTTCGAACCCCGAATTACTCCCTACAACCTAAGAAATACTGGCCTCAACGTAACTCAAAATTCCTATAACAGCAAATTCCGTCACAATTCGTACTCATTTGTCATCTCTCGCATCTGGAACAAACTACCACCTTCTGTTAAAATCGCCCCTAACTTATCGTCTTTTAGAAAAAAACTGAAAACTCTTAGTTTTACCGGCTGCCAATGCAAAAGCTGTCTATAATCTTTTGACACTTCTGCGTATACGTAGCTTCTGTTTAAATATACATTTGTAAATAGTTTAACGTGATAACTAATAATTTAGATTTAAGAATTTCAGACTTTGTAAATGTATTTTATAGTCAGTCACTTTTATCATGAGGCTCCGGCTCGGGAGATTGGGCCACTACTCCCCGTGTACCTGACGGTAAATAAAATTATACTTATACTTATACTTATAGATACGAACTTCCTGATAATATTTCAGTTTATTATCATAAGAAACTATCAATCCATATCAAATCTGTAAACTTATCTCCGATGCGTTTTTTGCATTGGTACAAGCAACTCTCGGTTCGTTTCAGGTACCAACCATTGTACTTTATCGACTGGGACTGTGCATGGCTTACTTGTTTGAACCAAAACATCAGATATAACTAGCCCTTTCGGTCGCTATTGCGATCAGAGATCCCAGAACACTTACTAATTCACTTCAAAGACATTGATCCTTGGCATCTTGAATTTCCAAGAATACACCAAGAAAATCGTAACATTGTCATTCGATTTTATGAAACGAGTTCAAAATTTGTAATGGCCACCGCAAAGAGATTCTAAATCTAACGTTTCGGGCGTTAGCCCCTCGACAGAGTGACTAGCTCGAAACTTCAGCTTTAGCGTATTTTTAAAGTGGGATTGAATGCAGAAAGTTGAAATCGAATTGATAGTCGCGGAAATCGCTAAAGCACAGCAAAACAATTGGTGATCAGGGTCTGAGATAGTAATTCAGTCTTTGGAGGAGAAACACTCAACAAATAACAAACAACTGCTAAAAAGTCTGAAAGTGTTGTCCTTCCAAAACTGGTTATGACGATAGTGACGAAACATACGAACTGAAGGCCCTGAACTAAATTCTCTAGGAGTTGTATGCAACAGTTCTTTCGAAAGGAAGGGAAGATTACAACCTAGCTGAAAGCCTTCATTCGTGTCATTGTTACTGCTACTGACCGTTGCCTAAGAATAAGAGTACAAACGCTTGATTATTCGTGCTCGAAGCACGAAAAGCCCGACTACTCCGGCCACAAAACAAAGGCAAGTAGGCGAGCCAGTGAGCCGTGACACGAAATAAACACAACTTTAGAGAATAAAGAGTCAGTTTTTGCATATATATCATTAACAAGTATCACATGACTTATAGCGTGCAATTTTTGATAAACCAGCTTTTGAAATTATTTCAAAGACTACATATTGGACTCACCTTGCGGGCTCGAAAAATTTTGTAAGTCTTTAAAAAATGAACTCACACTTATTTATCCCAAATTCAACCCGAAATCATGAGATTACCTCACCAAATTACCCCCTTTATTCCTCCGCAACAGTGTACCTAATTTCTATTGGCTCCGCCGGCGTCCTTGCTGCGAACGCCCCTATACCTGACTGATTAAGAGCAAGTTCATAAAACATTCCTACATTACCGATTGAATACCGGGACCCCGGGTACGGAACGCTCCGAGTTTTGCAATTTGCACTTTTCAATCTTTTCACGAGAGAGGCAAAAAATATGTAAATCTTGAAACAAGTGACTCACAATGATGGATTCAGACAACGAATACTTTCAAAGCGAAAGTAAATTTTACTTGAACATAAAGAAAACTATGTTGGTTGTAAAACGCTGAGCAAAGTTTGGAATTCTACCACAAATACTCATTCGCTAAGTCTTTGCAGGTCCATTAAATTTGATCTTTTCTACCATATATTGCACAACAGAAAACGAAGGAATTCAATGATTAAAAGCCGCATTAAATCCCTTGTATCTCTTTTCTACCATATATTGCACAACAGAAAACGAAGAAATTCAATGATTGAAAGCCGCTTTAAATCCCTTGCATCTCTGAGAAGGAGTGCCTCATTTGACTTTAGTTTCTTGGTAGAAGAAATACAAGATTTACAGACGCCATTGAAGCAAACAAAGAAACACTTTCAAATCTTCAAAACATAAACTTGCATTTACTTACAATGACTTTCCTTGCCTTTTAAAACTGAATAGAGATAAATCTCAGAAGGTTAACCGTCATCGGAAATAAAATTTGTACTTATCGACTGAGTGGGAGGGCCGGACGGGGAAAAATTTTGCCCGAGGTCATGAGGTCCTATCTCAGTCAATAAGGATTTTATTGTATGACCACTGACTAAGTTTTTAAAAAAATCGAAAAGTTTGTGTACCTTAAATAGGACGCGATAGACTGGCCCACGCGAGTAAAGAGCAAAACAGAGTCTACAACAAAAAATGTTTTTTATTTTTTCAAGTCAGATTGTGACAGATACTTATAAAATATGATTCAAAGTTTGCATGGAAACCTCTTATATTAACTTTACCATTACGAGTAAGGGTCTCTTAAAACTTTTGACCATAAAATCAGTGATAAAAAATGACGTTTCAACAATACTTCGGTCATTTTTTAAGAGAATGGCAAAACTGGAACAATGAATACATATATGCATGTAAGAAGTACACAAAAATTAAAATTAGCAAGTGTAACCGTACCTTGAAAACATATAAAGAAAAAATAATAGGGGGCTAATAGAAAGCTTGTGCACGAATTGAGTCCGATTGTACTTTGAGAGCAGTTCATGAATAAGAAACATTTCGTAGGCTGGGCAATCAAATCTGTTCGTGCACTTTTTAAAATGCAAAAATTATTTGTAATATCTTTTGGAGTCTAAGAATATTTGTCACGAAAATGCTTGCCAATTGATGAAGAAGAGTTTTTGTGTTCTTGAACACGTTGGTGCAGATGGCGGCGTGTGAAACCAACATAACCTGCAACACACAGGTCACATTCAAATTTGGTTCACAACCGGTGGCTTAGCTTCTCGCAGTTTGAGATCTCGTTTAGGCTTTTTTTCTCGCTAGACACAAGGGGATTTGAGACCTCGGGTAGAGTTTATCCCAATACGGACCTCATGGCTGGTGGGTAACATATGTATATATGACAAATTTTGGTTGCTTTCTTATTGGCCTTTTTATACATGACGTAGGATCCTGTGGGAACTAAGACAGTAATTTGACTAAGAAATATCTTAAAAATGACATCATTATTCCGATTTGCACATCGTTTGAAGATTTCTTCCTCCGCACCTCTAAACACCATAGCATGAAATGAAAACTCAAAAGTGCCAATCGATTCAAATCAAATGTATCATTTATGAAACATAGGTTTCAGCAAATTCTTCCTCAGTATATAACCAGGGGAAAGAGAGCCTGGTCACCCCCTCTGCCCTTTGTTACCTATCCTGGGTTGTAACATTTTGTTAGAGCTAACGTCTCTGTTCCTACAGATCAATTTAGCTGGGCGCCCAATCTACGTATGTGCATGACTAGGTGGCGTGCTTTCAGGCTCTCAGCCGAATCAAGTTGTCTCACACGAGTTACAAGAAGAAGTTCAAAACAAAATAAATTGAGGATACCCTTATTTGAATAACCCTCGTGTTCGAAAAGTCTTGAGATTTCCTTTCCCTCTTGTTTTTTCCTTTTAGATTTCTATAAGCGTTTCAAGTTTTTTCGCTTGTTTTGCGATTCAGCCGTTGTTTCCTATGTTTTCCTTTGACTTGTTACGCCGGCGGAAATTGGTGCACGGCCGGCCAGGACTGATCCCGTCGCACATGCCCTACGTTTTACCACTGTGTTCCCGTTACGAACTGAACGTTTGAAAGAAGCCAGGATGTTAATTTAAAAAAATTAAAAATGCAGTACACAACAGATTTTTACCCGAAAATCAGGCTAAGTCCTTCATCTTCAAACGCAGTAAGCTATTATGGAAAACAAGTACGGTCAAGATACCTTAATGAATCACCCAGACTAAAAACATATAAATATTGGATAAAAGGTATTGAAGAAATTTACGTAGACTCTGTCGGCCATGGCAAATTTGGACAATTAGACTCTTTAGGCAAATGAATTTAGACATGATAGCAGTTAGACTTTCTTTCGTGAGCAGAAGTGGTGTTCACTTTCTTAGTGTCGGTAGAGTCATTTCGAAGTTGATAACTTCATTTGGGTCGCATTGATAAGGAAACTAGCAACAGACCGCGACACACTTTTACGAAAGGCACCAGCACATCTCGACTTGTCAGTCTTCAAGGGGGTAAGTTTCTAAAGAAACTGTGGTGCTGCGTCGGTGGGGGTAACAAGGTAATTTGGTAATATCAACTAAGTTGAAATTGTAAATTGGCCACCGTAAAGAATTGAAAACCAATTTACAATTTCGTCTTAGTTGATATTACCAAATTACCTTGTCAGTTTTCAGTCTTCTTTAATCTTTCAGTTCTATAGGACGATCTTACATCGAATCCTGTTCAATTTGGGTAGCTATTACTCTGTTCTGTTTCTCAACTTTGGTTCTCACTCATTGATTCCCACTGATTACTTCTCACTGACTGCTCATTAAACTCTGATGTACATGCTTATAATTATAAGCATCAGCGGTAAGCATGGGTGGGCGTGCTAGCTGACTGTTCTTGGAGAGTTAAACATTTGTTACCAGAACAATGATCCAAACAATTTTACAATAATCTCACTGATGCACAACACCACGCCTAACGCTTCCGATCAACTGAATCAATCTGTGACTGCGTAAGCTAACAGAAGAGCTTTTTTGTGGGTCCAAAGCAAGGCTCTTGGACAAACTAAGCACCTCCAGTAATGGAAGTTAGGTAAAACAGTCACAAGAGGAAATTCATCGCGAAGCTCGAACCTAAATAACTTTGGACTTCGAGTGTTATCCCCACTTCATGAGTGCTTTAGCCGCTTCCTGGGTGCTTCACAACAGAACGGAGCACAGTTATTTGTTTTTTATATAGAATCCGTTAAATTCCCCACGCATTACTTCCAATTTTCAAAACAAACTATAATTCCCAAAGCGAACAACATTGTCGACAGCATGGTCTGTACTCTCATAAAGCAGGCTACTAAAAGCCAATCAGAATCCTTGTTATATATGTCCGAGTAATCTGATTAGTGAAAAAGATTAAAGCTGTCAAAAATGTCAAACCAAAGCTCACAATCTGCAATATTTCACAAACTGAAATGGTTGGGCAGGTCGAATTTAACACTTATGCTTGAAGATTTTTGTCTTAATACGGATCTGAAAGTGAAACGTTCAGTGAAATCCGACCGAATTGTGGCTCGTATAAACACGCCAGTTTTTTCATATGACAGTTAGAAAACAAACTCTTCAAGGCGTGCTTTTTATGGATGAACGGCGGCCGGAACATGAAGATTGCTCGGGATGACAGCGCCATAAAATTCGGCTGCTGTGACTGATGTGGCCCTCACCTCAACGCATCGGAAAGGATATCAGAGCAAGCTCTTAGTTCATTTTACTCGAAAGGCGAACGATATTTCTGACAGAAAACTAAATTAAACTCGCCCGTCCGTAATTAGCAAATCTATCTTCTACATCGTGTGAGGAACCCAGGTCTGATAAGCTTCTAACTTCTGCTGGGCTTCCTTGCCACATTACTTATACATGACCCTAAATTGTAATTTTATCTGGATTAAGTATAGATTGTTGTGTAGTGATATTATTATAGTTATTATTTTAGATTGTTGTAAACAACTCTAATTTATCTTTGTACGTGTATGTTTGTAAGTGGCAAATAAATAAACAAATAAATAAATAAATAAATAAATAAAAGATAAAAAGAATAAAATAAATATATACAGTTGGAAAGTCATATAATCATGTAGTTGCTTAAATTGGCCCAAAACCTAGCATTTTTTGGCAACAAAACATATCGTAGGTTAAACACGATTTACGTAACATTCCTATGAATGATGAGTGTTGAACAAAATGATGTACTCTGTCAATGTACTTTTGGGATTAATTTGCTTATTGTTGTTGGGTGTCATGGCCCTAACTGAATTTACACGTTGTAAAGAGTATATACGTTACACAATTACAAGCACATCCGTCCTTTCCACTGCCAGCTGCAAGGAAAAGTTATCTTTGTTTCATTCACCAATGAACAGTGTGTCATGTGATTTGATCTATTTTCGATTCTTTGTCTCGTGCTGAGCTAAAGAAAGGTGCGGATAATAAAGAAAGATGAAACTTTATTGTATGCTACTAATAATATACACGAAAAAATTACACGCTTCTGATTGGCTGAAAATTAGTGCATTCTCATGTTACACGAGTGCAAAGTTGTAACGCAAGTGCAAATTACATGTACAAATAGGGCTAGTGGGCACACTATCAAAATTTTTTGTCTAATTTGAAAAATTTACTTGTGCTTATTAACTTGAAGTCATTTTATTACTTATATAAACACAGTACATGTCAGAACACCACAAGGAAAGGGAGGAAAAGGGTTTTATTTCATCAAAATGTCCATATTTTCATGTTTTCAGACATGAAAAAAAATTGTTCAATAGGAGGTTAAGGTTTTTAAAAAGAATATTTTAATTATGTGTATGGAAACATAGAGTTAGATTTCGCTTATGGATGCAGAGATGAGAGAAAGATAAGATGGTAATACTTCTTTCTTTATTCCATTTTTCTGTCTAATGATAATTTTGTGGCTTGTTTGTTTGTTTTTTTAAGCATCAGAGGTGATTCTTGTATGCTTTTATGTTTCAGGTTGTTTTTTGGCCGAGAGTACTGTAATGTTTCAGAGATTGGCATTTTCCAAGGTTGCCGCAATGATAAGGTTTACAAGTCCGCCTCTCACGATCTTTGCCCTATTGACAAACTGGAGGTAGGAGACTGTACTCTAGGGATATGTGGATGCCATACGACTGACAATGGCGGCAATGCTTTGTGTAGATAAATACAACATGTTGAACGCCACAAATCGAATACGCATTTAATCTGTTTGCCATATAAGCCAATATTTAGATGTAAAGATATAAAGATGTTTAGATATGCATATGTGTAGATGTGATTCAACCGAAATAGATAATTAATATCTAAATACAAATATATCAACAGCAACAAGAACGACAAAGCTACATGAAATAGAAACAAACTTACGGCTGTTTCACAGTCAGGGGTACCTTTTTGAGGTCAGGAAGGGTCAAAATAAAATTTCATGTTTCAAGAAATAAAAGTAATTTGTAGGTAACTTTATGCCTAGGGTATATTGTCCTGAAATATCTTTGGACAAACTGCCTTATTCCCATTTAAAGAGGTCACTGCTTAAGAGTGACCTTTGAGGGGGTACGGACACTACATTCTTATTTCCCCATAAGTTCTTCATGAAGATTAAATTTTGTCTTTAATGCATCTAGTTTTCACATGTCCCTATAGTAAAAAATTTAGGAGCACTATTTTTGATAGAAAAACAGTTATCTTTCAAATTTAATTACATCTGCAATTTATTTGGAAAACTGTAGTGTAACTACAAAAGCAATGAAAGATATTCGATGAAAGCAACTAACATTCAATCATGTACAGTGAAAATAGTTTCAAAGACCAAGGATAACTTAATGACATAAGTTCTGAGATATCAGTTTTGGAGAAAATCTAAATGTTTTGTTTAGATTAGAAGCAGAAAATGAGTAAAGATCTGACTAACATCTGGTCATGTTGAGGGGTATGGATACTACAACACCATCCTTCCGTAAAGGAAAACTATAATAATAATTAGTAGGAACTTCATTGACACACAATGGAATCGAGTAAACTAACTTCACTCTGGATTTAAAAATTAGAGCTAACTGAAGTCTACACAAAGTGAGGTCATGTCCTTCAACCTAGTTACTAAACAACAGTTTCCAGTCTATTAAAAATTGTAATTTCCTCCTAACAAAGAAGGCACGCCTTAAAGTAATCATGATCTGCCATCAAAAAGTCATTAGCTCATTCGTAACTTTTAACTTTAACCATATCTTTTGCTGTAAAACAGAATTGCTCCCTCTTGTTGACCAGTGTAGGAAAGCTAACAAAACACATTATGTTGTCGATTGGCTCCCAGGACTCATCTTTTAGTTCTTTTAGGGTTCGCCAGACGTAAAGATCATTGCCAGGGTGCGGTATGTTCTTTATCTTGGCATTGAATACCTTGTTCACAGCCCTTTTGCTTCCTTTTTTTTTGGCATTTTTCGCTGGCTTCTTATTGATTTGCCGCTGATGATCTACCAGGTTTGGCCAACTTTGTTACCTGATATTCCTTTTTCTTCTCCCTATATATTTAAATCCCGAGCCTTTTTTGTTCTCTTTCTGTCTTCTTAACAACTGGTGGTCCTCAAGGTACTCCTTCTGAGCCTGTCTACTCTTTTTCTTTCTTTCTCTATCTTTTTGATGTGCTTCAGCGAGATGGACAGGCTCTTCCTTAATTCTTGCCCTTTGCCTTTGCTTCTTAAGTGTATTCTGGCTCATCTGTCTATCCTTACCATTTTCACTGTTTGCCCTCCTCCTTTCCTTGTTTTGATCTCTTAAATACACCCTAAAAAGCTGGAATTTGATCGCAGTCTACACTGTGAAAGCAGGCATGCTCAGTGCACAATGCCACGGTAAACGTCACTCTCATGTAAGGCCTGTTAACTTATATATGGTCACTCGGGTGTCTTATTAAATGAGACCTTCTAGCATTCTTGTAATATGAAGGTTCTTTGAGATATCATGGTATGAAAGATGTTCAGTATCAAGCTGATCATGAGTAAAGGGTTTCATTTATTAACCAGCCATATTTTCTAGCTGTTATCAGCAGTCTAAAATGTTGTTGCAGCAGTCAAGAATGCCCTTTTGCAGAGAAAATCCAAGTTTCTGGTTAATATACATTTCGCTCTACCATTTGACTATTTATAACACATCATATTGGTAAAAATGGTAATTTAAATCATTGAATATTTTCTTACTTATTAGTGACAGCAGTCTTATTTATAAATTCTTACAAGTGACAACTCTCCTCGTAAAATGTATACCTTTATTAGATGAATTTCAATAACATTCAGAGAGATAACAGTAGGGGTATGGACACTGCACAATTTTTTGTGAAATCTTAGGCTTCAATTTCAACAACCACATATAGCAAGCTGAAATTGTTTCAATCAAGTTCATACTTCTTTTTCCAATTTGCTATTAGGAAAACCAATCCTTTTATCTCAAATTTGTTGAGTTTACAAAAGTTTCTCAAAGATTTTCATACATCCAGTATTAATAGTTATTGTCAAAGACAAGATAATATGTAACAATAGTCAGTTTGCAGATTAACTACTGGTAACTGTAAAATTCAAATGATTATTCCTTTCTGTTCATAGTGAGAGTAAGGGAAGGGGTTCAGCAATGTATCCTGCACTCATTTGTTACGTAGGTGGGTGATATTTTCAAAGTAAGTTTTCCTTCTCATCTTGTATTAAAATATTAATGTCACACTGCAACAGTGTGATTAGAGCATTTTTAACTACACAATTCTTCATAATTCTGCCAAATTGTGACGGATTTCCACCATTTTTTTATTTTGTTCAGCAAAAGATTCTTTTTCATACAACACATTTGCTGCTTGTTACCAGTTTAAAAATAAAAGCTTGTAACATCACACAAGTAAAAAGGGTACACTCGATTGTGAAACAGCCGTTACAATTTGTGGCACAATCAGGTCCAGTAGTAAAACTCTTAAACAAAAGCAACATGGCGCTAGCAAAGACTACCAAAACAATTGACTTAGTTGAGATCAACTAGCCATTAGAATTATCTAACGACAACAATGCTTATACTGGCGAGAAATAAATCGCTACTGGCGTTATGTAATTCTTACACAACCTTACGCAAAAACGCAAACTTAATTGAATAGAAACAGAACATCACAATAGTAGTTCAATTGAAAGAAAAACTATATAAAATCATTTTGCAGTTATTGTCAATAAATAGAAATTCAAATTTTAGTTGCCACACTTTGTGTCAAGGACTTAGCTGGTAGCCAGCAATATCTCAAGCCCGTAGAAACGATTAGTTTTTAACGGTTATGACGTTCCTTTCGCCATAGGGTGCCACAACCCCACAACCCTTCAACTCTGAAGTTTCTTTACTAGGGTGGCAAAGGAGGGGGGGGGGGAGGGGTTTCGACCACACATCACGCCGAATTTTTCTATCAAATCACGCATCACGGAGAAAGTCGTTAACCAATCACGCGTCACGTAAAAAGAGTTAGTGCGCTAAGCTAGTACCGTAAGATTTCAACCTATCGGATGTTATTAAAAATTATATTGCATCCACCGTTTTTTGTCTTGGAATGAATTGCATCTTACTCATCATATTGCTTTTTGTTAGGCAAACAAAGATCACTTTCTTTTTGAAACTAGACGCTCCGAGAGCGTTTACTCGTCTGAGCATCCTATAGTCATCATAGTTTATTGTTCAATAAGTCAGTCGTCGTGGTTTGGACAACGTTTTCGTAGTTTGAACTCATTTATGTCTCACCAGTTATTCCGCAGGATCTAGTATGAACTTTGCCAATTTGCCATCACGCGTCACACAAAAACCCTTCGCCACCCTTTAGTGTGAGTGCTCTTGTGGGAGTCACATATAGACCTATGACCTGTCTGCCACTGCAGTGGAATCATACAAGATTGTGGGTATCTAACATCTCATTGTTCTTGTAACAACAGCATGATTTGACATAGGATAATGGGATAGGAAGGGGCAGTGATGTTTTTGTAGAAAATCATATTCATTCGGTAGCTGCAGTTTAAACGTTGTTTTTTCTCCAAAAATACTAACGCGGACTAGTAAGAGGCACCCTTGAAGCATGAACCCTGCCCATAGGATAGCCTGTGACGCTTATTAAAATCTAATCTGAATTGATATTTGTGTTTGGCAGAGTAAGTGGTGGTTAAATATGGCCAGTGAAGCCGAAAGAGATGGATTTGATGGTGCCATATCAAGTGCTGCAGCTCCTGCCTTGAGAATGTGGCTACCTTTTTGGGGTGGGATAGAGGCTAATGATACTTGGGCAGCTAGAATATTGGCGTTCTTCATCCCCATTGTTATAATTTTACCCCTCGCATATTTGGTATGGGCTTTTTACAATTTCATTTTCTGTCTGCTGGCTTTTAACATAGAATCAGCGAATAGAAATGAAGCACGAGCACTAGCACTGAAGTCGAAATAACACGAAACGTTAGAAACTCTTAACGGTGGCCAGTTTACGTTATCAACTCAGTTGATAATACTAAATTACCCTGTTATTACTCTCTCTCCAACGCAGCACCATAGTTTATTTATTTATTTATTTAGAAACTTACTCCCTTTATTCATCTGAACATAAGAGGCTGGTCATTATTTCTCGCCTGGGTTGAGGGGGGTAATGTAACGATAAGATTTTTAGTCATCGAGTTTTTGTGCTAACTATGTATAAAATTCAGCGTGAAACCGGGAGATTTTGCCAAGCTCAGCAAAGCGTGCATGCTATTAGTTCCAATTCAATCAGCCGTAAACAGTCCTTATTTGGTCATAACTGTAATAGGTGTTAAACTGTAACCGTCGCCTGTCGTGGCCTTTAGTTTAGTTGTTATCTACCTGAGCTTTTTGGAAGTGATTAATCTTGTAAAAGGCGAAATTCCTTTCTAGCCAGTCGTTGTATTAGATTACGTGATCCTTTAGATAATTCATAGCATTACCTAATCCTTTATACCTCAGGCTTACATGCAACTGTTTTGTTAATTTTCTCTGGTCAGGACCATTTCAGGTCAGAAAAATCAGTAGTTGGGTGAAGCTCAGTATTACTTGCAGATTAAACTTACGTTGGAGCCAAATTTGTTGTTGTTCAATTCATTGTCTCAATAGATTCCAGCCTTCCCGCAGCCAGTGAGTGTCCCCAGGAAAAGCCCTTTCCAAACGAAGGTTTTCACTGTTTTCACAGTAAGATTTGATTGATTTTGTATGTGTTACAATGAAGACTATCTGATCCCCCCATAAGGCTCTGTAATATTATAACGACGCTCTCCACCCCCTCCCGTTGGGAATTAATTTTCTATAATTTTCCCTCTAAACTCTCTGAGAGACTCCTAAACTCTGTTCGCGACGACTGATCCCCCTTCCCCCCTCTTGAAAACCATGTGATCCCCCAAAATCCTCCGAAGTCCTCCTTCGGGAGACGAGTAAGACTGGTTCCTAAGCTGGTCTAAAAGAAGCAGAACGCACTAATCTTACAAAACTGCGCCAACTGCAATCATTTTTCTATTGTGAAAGAAGGTTCACTTTTTAGCTAAGTAAGTAAGAAAATTTTAGTGTATACAAGAATCAAAGCTACCTTTTTAAGTCAGCGTTTTTAATTTTAGAAGATTTTCCAGGATATTAGTCATTAATTCTACTCTACACTGATACCCTTTCCGTTACACTCATTTATAATGGTAACAAGTGGAGTCAAATTCGGTCGGTAACCATACAAGTGATTGACAAAATCGATTTGTCAATCACGCGTATGGTTGCAGATGGAATTGGACGACACGAAGTCCTGTTACTAATTAATCAAAACTATGACAACATTTTAGAGAGAAACTAGACATCGGTTATGCGTTTTCAGAAAAAAAAAAAAAAACAACAGTTAACTCAGCAAAATGCAAGACAACAGCGCGATGATTGTCTAGAGTTTCCGACAGCAATATATGAAGTCGAATTTCAAGAGGATCAATTGGAGTCATTCTAACTGATAAAATCCAAAGATAAAACACTTTGTCACAAAAAAGAGACAAATTCAACAAAGGGAATGCAGATTGACAAAAAAATTGTTTTTAGGTAAAAAAGTAAGAACTGTTTGTTTTCCACCCAGTAAAACGTTCTTTCCTAAAAATAAAGAGTTTCGCCTCTGCTTACCGGACCTTTCAGGGAAAGGAGGGTATTAGGACCCATGCAATGACAGACAGGTCATAGGTCTATATGTTTCCTAAAAATAAAGAGTTTCGCCTCTTCTTACCGGACCTTTCAGGGAAAGGAGGGTATTAGGACCCATGCAATGAGTTGGCACAGAAACTCATAAAAAGTCGGCCACCATTAGCATGTGGTATATGATGGATGACAACATTCGCTTTCTTGGAGGAAGAGGATTATAATAACAAAGGTTTTTCATAAATAGTGAGAAAAGTGAATCACTGATTATGTATCTGCACATAAGCATTTCCCACTGGTCTCACATCTTAACTGTAATAAGCTGCTCATCTTCCTTTCAAACGAGGACCCCTGCTGTAAGTAAAGATCCCAGATCCTCAGGAATTCAAGGAAAGGTGAACATTTTGGACTCATCACAAAGGCTGACGAGTTCAGGTTAAAAAATGGCAAGGCCTACGATTTTTCAAAGGTTCCTTTCGCCACCCTTGGAAGGGTGCCACAACCCTTTAGCTTTGAAGTTTCTTTACAAGTATGAGTGCTCTTGTGGGAGTCACATATAGACCTATGACCTGTCTACCACTGCAGTGGAATCATACAAGATTGTGGGTACCTAACATCTCATTGTTTTTGTACCAACAGCATGATTTGACAGAGGATAATAGGGTAGGGGCAGCGAGTGCTTTTGTAGAAAATCATATTCATTTGGTAGCTGCAATGTAAACACTGCTTTTTGTTTTCCCAAGAATACTGACACAGACTAACAAGAGGCACTATCATAACATGAGCCCTGCCCATAGGGTAGCCTGTGACACTCATTATAATCTAATCTGAATTGATATAGACCAAGTACTGGAGATCATGCCGTGAGAGTGATGGCCCCTTTTGGGGGTGGGATCGAGGTTAATGACAATTGGACAGCTAGAATATTGGCGGTCGTCATCCCTTTTGTTGTAATTTTATGCCTCATAGTTATTCTTTGTTTTCTTGTGTTGGGTCATAACGTAGAAATGGCGAAAATAAATGCAGCACCCACTCTGAAGTGGGACTAACGCTCGAAACGTTAGCTTTGAAACTCTTTACGGTGGCCAATTTACGTTATCAACTCAGTTGTTAACGCTTAATTTCCTTGTTATTACTCTTTCACCGACGCGGCATCATAGTTTATTTAGAAACTTACCCACTGTATTCATCTGAACATGAGGCCGGTCATTATTTTTCGCTTGGGTTAAGGGGGGGTGGTAGGTAAGGTAGGTAGGTAAGACTTAATTTAATGAGGGTAACATTTGACAGTAATAAAACTGATAACCTAATTGCCCTTAAAAAACAAAACAGCAAACGTTCGACCACCTTCCTTACTTCTCTTGTATCGAAGGAAACTTAAGTTAAGATTATAGAAACGGGTTGATCTAATATATAGATTTAGCCAGGCCTAAAAGCATACTATTAGTAGTGTAACGATAGGATTTTCAGTCATCAAGTTTGTATGCTAGCTTAAAAAATATACAAAATTCAATGTGGAAACTGCGAGAATTTGCTAAGCTCAGCAAAGCGTACATGCTACCAGTTCCAATTGAGTCAGCCGTAAACAGTTCTTATTTGATCATAACTGTAATTAGTGTTAAACTGTCACCGTCGCCTGTCGTGGCCTTTTGTTCAGTTTTTATCCACCTGAGCTTTTTGGAAGTGATTAATCTTGTAAATGACGAAATTCCTTTCTTGCCAATCGTTGTATTAGATTACGTGATCTTTCAGGAAATTAGCAGCATTACCTAATCCTTTGTACCTGTGTTGTAAATTTTTCATTCGTCAGGGCCAGGTCAGGTCAGGTTAGAAAAATCAGTGGTTGGGAAAAGCTTAGTTTTACTTGCAGATTATTGCATTAAGTCATTGTCTCAAGCATCGTCAACAGCCGTAATAGATTCCGGCCTTCCCGCAGCCAGCGAGTGTTCCAAAGAAAAGCTCTTTCCAAAAGAAGTTTATTCAGTTATTTCCCCGTCCTTCTGTTTATTTATCAAGGAAAAAAATCGAAATAGTTTACAGCGTGAAAGAGGCGGAGGAGTGACAAAACCAGGGAGGTTTGATTTGGGTTGCGTAAAAAACGCGTTCTTTACGCACTCTCGCGCGGGAGGTGGAAGGTTTTAGCCAATGAACGGACTTACATTAAACGTCTTGAGAAGCGTCTTGAGAAGCGTGTGTTGCCTTTCCGATGTCATCGGGAAATAATAAGACTAGCTAGTCTTACCGAATAAAAGCTATTAACCAGGGTTTCCAATGAAAAAAAGCCGCTTACCGGTAGTCTACCGCCACCTAAAAGATCATTTGCCGCCGTCTGTTTAGCCTGCGAGCAAGCTCATTCGATATTGACGTGTCTGTGCCTTCCTCGTCTTCAAACACTAGGGATCATTCATGGTTTTACTTTTTGTTTTTCAGATTGTGTCTAGTCTGCGGGTTCAATAAGCCTGTTGCTATTTTGGGATATTTTTTTTCGTCGTCTTTTTTTCAGACCCATGCCTCAATCTGTACATTTTCTAGCTTGTTTATGTAAGACAACAGTTCCTGATACTTACGGCCTTTTACTGTACTGTTATCCAAACTTTAAAAGAGCTGAGGTGGAAACGAAATTGTTAAGCTATGACATACCTTACCAAGGTGAAGGAAAGTCAAGGGAGCCTGCTTGTGTCGGGGATGGAATTGTGGTTTCCCCGTTAGCGCTTGATTTTGTGAGGGAGTCTGAAAGGAATGAAAAGGTAGTTCTCAGGTAAGTTATTCATTTTCTTTGAAAAGTTTGTCACGATAAAGCACGGTAAGGCTAAGAGGCTTGACTAACCAAATTACCTCTTGACACTCTAACTCCCAAGATCCGATTGTTAAATCTCCCCTCAGCTGCAACAGATTTCCTTGTAAATTAACTATGAGAATTTAGTGTTTGACCAAGACTATAACTTCTACCCGATCAGTTTGAATATTCTCATTACCTGTTTGCTGGATAAGTATAGGTAATCACATGAGGCCAAGTACTATTAAGGATTAATTGCACGAGAGTTATCAAAATTTTCCAAAATTGCCCGAGTCGCGAAGCGACGAGGGCAATTTGGAAAATTTTGAAAACTCAAGTGCAATTAATCCTTAATAGTACGAGGTCTCATGGGATTACTTGTTTATCAATAAAGGGCAAAATTTATACGAAGGAAAATCACGCGCGCAGTCTATTTTTATCTGGGAAGCAACGGATTAGCAATGCAACGGATTAGCCAATCATTAACAGGTAATCATGCCCTCTCTTGATTACTAAAAATGCCCTCGATTAAGAAAAAAATGCCCTCTCTCTCAACCAATCAGCGCTCAGTAATTTTGCCCTTTATTGATAATATATGATATTATAGGGAGAAGTTACATGTTAATCACTTCCGAGAGAAAAGAACAAACCTGGCAGGTTTTATACATTTTTATGAATCGCTTCCACAGATCATTGACATTTCTGATAGTTTGTTTATTTGTTCAATTATCTTGTGAGAAAGTTATATATATATAGGGTACTCTTGACTTAATTCATTAGTTTTTGTGCAAGTTACACCTTGGTAACAGGGTTCAAAGCTCCACATTCATCGGGTTGAATATGAGTGGGGGGGAGGGGGGGGGCGTTTTCTTACAAAGGTTTCTTACAAATGAAATATCTGACAACAGTGACATGGCTTTGATTGTTCGCGTGGACTGCGAAAGTGTTCCAACGGTGAAGTTCTCCAAAGGCGAAGAGCTGCCAAAACTACTCTTTGAAGTGCCGATCTTAAAGACTCGAGCAGCATCTGCGGTACAGATAGGATCGTCTAGTAAATGTTTCTTTAAGAGCAATATTCAATTGAGTGTCAAAAGTAATCCGAGTTTTTATTAGTTTTACTTCACTTCGCTCTGTTATTGGTCCAGAAAACCCGCGTCTCTCTCTCAACCAATCAGATGCAAAACTGAAAAAAACCTCGACTTAGTTACGTGGGTTTTCCGCGCTTTAGGCAGATTGGTTGGCTTTGCTTCGACTTCTTATTGGTCCAGAGAACCCGTGTCTCTCTCTCAATCAATCAGATGCAAAACTGAAAGAAATCTTGACTTAGTTACGCGGGTTTTCCCGCGCTTTAGGCAGATTGGTTGGTTTTGCTTTGAATTCTCATTGGCGCTTAAAGGTATTTTCCTTGTTCTGTTTGGCTGTTGTGATTCCTTTGTTTTTGGTTTTACGACAATAAACTTTACAACACTCCACTCTTATTCGTGACCTAAACCAACACTTATTATTAGTACAGTAGCTTACTATACGTAACAGTGGGCGTAGTACCTAAGGAAAGACCTGCACTTGGTGAGTGAGCCTTGAAAATCACTCGATAGAAGTGGGGGTTGGTCCTAAAACCACGCATTGGATTTCTTGTTTTTTCGCAATTAGTAAGGTCACTAGCCAAGGTGGCAGGGTGCAGCTTTGATTGATTCGGGACCAGTCACTATTTATCTCCGGGGGAGGGGTCTGTGGATTTTGGTTAAGTCGCGAAAAAATGAACCTGATTCCCCCTCTTTATTGTTATGATCTCCCTCCCCCCCATCGATGGCAGTTTATTGACAGTTGATTTTCTATATAACCCCCTATGTACTCTGTTGACGACAACTGATCCACCCTCAGTTTCCCCCGAAAATCGTGTGATCCTTCCCAAAAAAATTTCATCCGCATGCTAACCCCCCCCCCCCTCTCACCTCCGCGATAAATAATTACTGGTGCCTTAGCGAAAACCCAAAAGAGAAAAGGGTCAGTAGCATACATATTTTGTCAGGTGTTCTAACTGTCGTTGATCTGAGGAGTATTCCCCTCTCCGTCATCATCTACCTTTGAACTATCTCAAAATATACCGTGTCTGGTTTTTTTTGCAGTCAAAGATGGTGAACCAGATGATGTTGAATAATTTGACATGGCTAAGAAAATCCCTCAACTGTGGAGAAAACTCGGACGTATTTTAAGAGTTCCACGGGAAAATCTAAACGAGTTTGGTGTAAATTACAGGGACGATGCCTATGAAAGGGCTTTTCAAGTACTATCGTGCTGGAGGGAAAATTCAACTGATGGTGCAATTTCAAGGTACCAAGTATTGTTCGATGCCTTGACCAAAATTGGCCGCAGTGATTTGGCCAAAAAGGACTGTTGTTACTGATCCAGGTCCGGTGGTTTCGACGAAAGAAAAATTTACCAGCCGGTAGTGAGATTACTTTATATGAAGATTTTTACATAGATCTAATTCATATTCGCGTGAACGTAAAAGAGCGGTCAGTGTTTGTCATAACAATTGTTTTCGGTTGGTTGGGGGGGGGGGATGTTGGTTGTGTCAAAATGAAATTTATCTGATTTCTCTCCCCCCCTTTTTCCCGCTATAAGGCTCTGTAATATTCTAACGACCCCGTCTCTCATTAGCAATCAATTTTCTATCATCCCTTCTTTTAACTCAGTTAACCCGCTCTGTTCCCCTCTGAAAACCATGTGATCCCCTAAAACTCCCCAACCCCCCCCTCCCGCCACCTCCTAGCGATGAGTAAGACTGGTTCCTAAACTGGTGAAAAAAAAGGAGAACGCAGTTTTCTTACGAAACTGAGTGAACTGCAGTCATTTTTTTATTGTGAGGGAAGTTTACATTTAACCAAGAAAACCTTGTTAGTGTAAAAAAGAACCATAGCTCTTTTTTATAGTTCAGCGTTTTTAATTTTAGAGGATTTTTCTGGATTTTGTTCATTTATTCTACTCTAAATATTCGTGTATGGTCTTTGAACTGTATAGTTGCTGTACTTACCACTTTTAAATGATTTCGTGACCTTTTGTTTCTATATTATCGTAGGAATTTCTACAGCAGATACTTCCATTCACTCTACTCAAATTTTAACTGTACATAGCAATATTTCGTCAGCGAAAGTGCTCACAATATTTAAATTTGTAAATACTGAGTAAGGCTATGAATAATGTGAAGGTGAAGGACTCGCTACAGTACCAGACTCATGAGGATGAAATAGTCGAAATGTGCCAGCGATAAAGTGCCAAAATTTCCTAAAAGTCCCACACGAAGTAGCAAAGCTCTTCAGTTTTGAGAAAGGAAGTGTTTCTGGTGGAAAGCAAACTGTCTCTAATTTTCTATCTAAAAACTAATTTTTTTTCTAATCAGCAATCCTTTTGTTTAATTTTATTCTTTTTTTTGACAAGAAGTGCTTTACCTTTGAGTGTTTGTAGCTGATCATGAAATGACTTTAATTGATGCTCTTGAAATACGACCTCGTCTATTGCCTCTGATTTCAACGTCTAATTTTTATTTGAGACAATATCATAATATAAATGAAAAAAAAATACGATTAGTCACTTTGTCTCATTTTTTTAATGGAATCCATCAGCACTCTTAGATTACAACAAAATTATAAAAAGACATCTACAGTGAACCTATGGGGTTTGTGAAGTTACTGTACTCGTGTTTGTCTTACACTGAGCTCATATTTGCTGTCCCGAGGTATTTACCTTTAATTCTCAGGACCTGACTGTTAATTCTCCCCTCTGGCTGTTACACATTCACTTGCTTATTAGTTACGAGAATTTGGTGTCAAATCAAGATAACAATTTCTATCTGATAAGTGTGAGTATTCTTAATACCTGTTCGCTAAAGAAGGTATAGTTATTATCGGGAGAAGTTAGAGGGTTTGCGAAGCAAACTGCAGGAAGAAACATAACACCAAGATAGTGCTCAGTTTGATAAACTGTATTATGTTAGAGTACTGCTTGGTAATTTCCTTCCCCTTCCACGTCATTTGACATTTGACCTCTAATATTGGCGATTATATTGACCGATAACGGTAAATGTCGTGTATGCCTTAGCAATATAGAAGATTTTGTTCAGATCAAGATGGTGAGTTATTGACCAACCTCAGTTTGTTGCTGTTGTCAGTGTTTTTTATTATTATTTTAGTTTAAATAGACAAAGTCGAGTTGCATTTACAAAAAACAAACAGACAAAAAAACACAAAACTCTGCTTAGTCGACATCCAGCCATGTTGGTTTGGGCCTCGCTATTTACCAGTAATATATCAAATACTTACATTAAGGACGTGTGTGCTCATTTTAGAAATGCTTGCGATCGGACACTTCCTCACCTTCCCCTCCTCGTATTATTTTGTAATGGTACCTCCTTAAATGGTAATTCGGGTTCCATGAAACCTTGTGCGCCTTGCTCATTTTCCCGCTCAAACTGTAAATTGTAGCGTGTTTTAGAGATGAAATGTACGAAGCTCGGAAAGATGAAATGAACAAATTTCGTCGTGAATGGATTGACTTCCGATAGAACACAGAGCCTAGATGTATCTGTCCCAGCGTGGTGAAGCAATCTAATTTCGGAATTGAATCAAAATCGGGTAAGTATCACATAATTATATGCGAAAGCTTTCTATTAGCCGATCAAAGAGAAAGGCAATAGCCAAATCGGCTGATCTGGCGACAATAGCGTGTTTATCCCCGGCACGTTTTTCTGCTAATCAATATATGGCTAGGTGTTGATTCAATTCGAGTATGGCATGTCATTTATTTGCCTATTCATTGTCGCTTGCCACAAGAAGTGGAAGCCCCTTAGCAGCTTGAACAGTACCACATGAGATGTAGAAGATCTGAAGTCTGCGATGTTGCCAGAAACGAGGTTCCCTTTAATCCACTTGTAAAACTTAGACACGTAAAAATATTTTTGCCTTTTCACACATCACGAATATTATCAACAATTCTTTCACGTTCGCGCGAAATTTAAGACGATCAAGTTTCGCATAAACTGTGATAAAAACCAAATTCACGACTTGCTATTTTCCTGTGTGTAGCCTCGTAATGCATGATGAGCTTTATGCTGGAAAAAATATTATGCTAATTAGCTGGCTGCACATTGAATGTGCAGCCAGCTAATTTGCATAAGTAATTCAAGCCAAGGTTTATGCCTCTGGGTGGCATAAGGTGTTTGCTAAACACTCTAGGAGATCCGATAATGGCTACAAAATAGTTAATAAAGCTCTTTTTGACTGAATTGGAAAAAACCGCAACTTCCAACAATTACATTTCTAATCATTTTCCAGATACAACACTACTTTGTTTGCACATTGTCCCAAAACAAGAGTCCAGTGAAATGCCTCGAAGAAACTTAATGGGTCTTATTAGAAATAGCCTTAGGGGTAGTATGCTAAGCCTATTTTCTTTGTAGAAACAATGCATGTCTTAAAGAAGACAACAGTAAATCGTTAACACAAGGTCCACAAATAGTCTTGGCCAAATGACACAGCAAAATATAACAGGAACAATTTGAAACATGTAAAAAGAAGAAATTCAAAAATGATCTAAAAAGTGGCACTGCTAAAGCTGATTAATCACCTCATGATGGAAGGTCTATATGTAGTGAATGCGACGAACCTGGTCATAGTCATGCTGGTTGTGGGTTTGAATATTTAAAGTTGAGAAACTGTTTTGATTAGATAATCCAGATGTTGCTTTCAGCTGATGGTCTCAAGGTCCAGCATAATACAAGTATTCTTATAATGACCTTTTACATGCAAAGATTTTGGAATGGCATTTTTAGCTTTTCCAAAGGGAACACTCTTGCAACATCAACTATAACAGGGTAGAAGCTGGTCCTTATGTTTCTCTTAAACATTGTGACTGCATTTTAGGTCATTGTGGGCAAATTCACACTTGAAAATATGGTCTGATGCGATCGCTGTGTAAGGAGGGTAAAAAAAATAGGCCTCCATGATGAGATTGTGCCAAGTGATTCCAATCTAAGATTTATTGTGTTTTCTTAATTGAAGTATTTATCATCAGGTAAACCTTTAACTTATAATCAAAAGGTTTAAGTAACTGCATAGACCAGGACGTAAAAAATTAATATTTTTTTCTGATAGCCACTTGGCTCTTAAATTCATCAAAGTGGTAGCCAATTCAAAAAAAGTTGGTCGCCATTTTGAAAGACAAACAAAACCTTTTTTTTACACTGTCATCTTTCTAGATATTAAGTTAGGGAAAAGATCTTTAACATACTACAAAGGGGACACTAGGATGGATGATATGCAATGTTTAAGCTCACCTAAATCCAAGGTGGCGTCTAGTTATTGATTGAGATGCATCTGCTGCGTTTTGGAAACAAACTTAAGGAGGAAGTTTGCCGCGGATTTGTCTTTGCAAATCTTTTTAATTTACTATATCTCTAGGTAAGGTTATGATGAAACATTCTAGTCGCCAATTTGGCAACTAATTTTCAGGATTTGGTCACCAAAGTGAAAAATTTAGTCGCATTGGCGCCTGTATTAGGCGCAATTTCACACCCTAGACACCTACCAACTGAAAGCGTTAATGTAATTCTCTATATTTATGACAGAAATGATAGTGCCTCTGTAGAATGCATGCTTCAAATTTTATGTTATTTATATAACATTGAAATGGTATGTTTTTGGAAAGTGCTGAAGGTACCGATTGATCAAACAACCTTTTTGTTGTATTTATTATACTTATAATTTATTACCAAACCTTCAGTATTAAAATTTCACTGTAAAGTACGACCTGATTCTAATATTCAGCAAGAAACACTTCTTGTACATACCAAAATAAATAATATTTACGTAATTCAGCCTATGATAAGAAAGTGTATTACAAAAGTGCTAAACTAGCACTGTAGTTGCAAATGTCTTTACGTGCTTAATTTGTCTCATTGACAAAACAAAATGAAACAAATTGATCCAAAGCTCAAAGCAAAGTGAAGAAAAGTGATTAAGACATAGAAGATGATCGTAACTGAATCATGTTGTCTTAAACAGAAAATAAACTTGATCTAAACTTCATCAGATGCAATCCATGACAACTTCAAAGCAATCAAAGTGTGTAATTATGCGAACTGCACTCCACTGTGGTTGGTGCATGTATATGAGCATTGTTTTCCATTGTCTCATTTTGACCCAAGTCTCTCTCTCAGGAAAACTTGCTCTCAACTACGCATCTGTAGAATAATTTATGCATACCTAATGAATCACACACTTTGATCATGTTGAAGTCCTAATGCTGCTGAAACCTGAACTAGGGGAAAATAATAAATTAAGCCCAAAATATACAAAATGCACAGTAAAACCTTACATGTGAAACAAAGGAAGCACACAATTTAAGACTAATTTACATTAAAATACAAGAATGCAAAAACTAAGCAAAGCAGGAACAAAGACAAATATGTAATTGCTTGTAATCCTGGTGCCCATAATCCTCTGAGCCCTGAGTTGTATTGAGCAGCATAGGAACAAGCTGATTCACACTGAGCATGAATTGACAGAGCTCAAAACGACTGTGGGTGTGAAACAACTGCACACTAAATGAACAATGCTTTATTTTGTTGTTATGGAAACAAAGAACCCTTCATTCCTTTGTTATTGAAAGGAACAATGCTTTTGGAGTTTATACTCAAACATTTAAATTCTGATCATGTGATTGATTTCTGTGTAGTCAAAGTCTGCATGTTGTCAGTAACCAACACTGCTTGAGTGATAAAGATTTTGCAATTTTACAAAATGTCCATTGGTATGTAACAAGTATATTATATTATAGAAACAAACAATGCTTTTAGAGTCATATTTTAATTCTGATCATCATCCTCATGGTGTTGTCAGAAATGTACAGCACTTTTAATTAGTGATAAAGATTTCTCAACAACATGCCTATTTACAATCTTTAAGTCTGATCTTTAAAGTAATTGTTTCTACCGGCAACATGATTCAAGTTCATGCGACATGACTAAAAGTTTAAGGTGACTTGACTACAGCTTTGGGTGATATGACTGCAGGTGAGATGACTTTCAGGTGACTTGACTGGTTACCATGTAGAACACATTCAGATCAGTTATGATGCAAGATTTGAGATCAATAACATCTTGGTAATTTTCTTTCAGGATAACTAGTTGACGTCTCATTGTTCTCTATAAGTGAAGATGGTGTTACGAATAACCCTTCTGGCTGATGAGTTCAAGAAAACAACAAAAGGTGGTCTGTCTACCTTGAATAGACAGCTGGCTATACAACTTGCTAAAGTTCGATCTGTAAAGGTTTACATGTTAATGCCTAAAGCCACCGAGGAAGATAGAAGAGATGCTAAGAAGCACAAAATTGAAATTTTTGAAACTTTGGAGTGTGTTGGCCTTGAACCAGCTTACTGGTTAGGATATCCACCAGAAGACTTTGTTACTGACATTATAATTGGTCATGATGTAAAGCTGGGATGGCCTGGCTATGTGATCAGAAGATCATGCAGTGCAAAGTGGATACATGTTGTCCATACAAATGCTGAAGAGCTGGGATTGTACAAGAACTACAAAGGTGCAATTTCAAGAGGTCAAGAGAAGCAAAAGAGTCAAATGAAACTGTGTGAAATGGCAGATTTGGTGGTAACAGTTGGCCCCAAGCTAAGAAAAAGTGTTTCTCCAGGCACTTGCCCTCAGGACAAGGTCTTTAATTTGACACCAGGTCCTTTTGAAGAATTTTCAACTGAGTGTAAGGAACTAGACGAGAAGGAACAATTTGAAATCTTACTCTTTGGAAGGGGAGATCCTGAAGACATTGAAGTTAAAGGATTAAAAGCTGCTTTTGATATATTTAATAAGTTAAAGCAGGAGGACAAGACATACAGTATGACTATTGTGGGAGCCCCTGAAGGAAGTCAGGACGACTTGATGGAAAAGTTGACAAGCAGTTCCGATGGTCATAAGCCATATTTAAGAGAGTATGTAGAAGACCGAGAAGAGTTGAAGAAGTTGTTCATGGATTTTGATCTTGTGTTAATGCCGTCAAAGACTGATGGATTTGGTTTAGCAGCACTAGAAGCCCTATCAGCTGGAGTAGCCATTCTTGTGTCAAGCAATTGTGGCTTGGCAGAAGTACTGCAGAAGATTCCCCTTGGCTCACAATGTGTAGTGGATTCAGAGGATGATTGGGTAAAGGCCATCAAGAAAGTGAGGCGGAAGAACGTAGCTACCCGTAATGAGGAAGCAAGATTGCTTCGTGACAAGTACAGTGAGATGTACCCGTGGACTTCCCAGTGTGTTGATCATGAACTGGTGAAACTGATGAAAAATATGTGCCAAGGTGAGCATATGTAACTGTTTCTTTGGCCAATAGTTACTGGATTGAGTGACAAAGTATCAATTCCATTCCAAAATTTTTTTAACTCTTGAACTCACATAATTGATAAAGACAGAATTTCTCCTTACAACATCCATACAATATCAAGCAAACAAGTGATGAGAATAAAGATAAATAACAATTAGGGGATAAGTAGTTGATCCAATACCAAATTTTCTAAATTAAAATCTTAAGAATTGTATGGTAGACAGCAAGGAGAATTACTAATAAGTTGTTGGGAGTGAAAATGAACCCAATAGTCCGTTGTCAGTAAATGTAAAATATGTTCCTTGGTGTCTTGTGAATGAAAGTGATCCTTGCAGTAATTTGCACTACTTAGGCAGTAGTGAAAATAAGGCCTGAAAAAAATTCAGGCCTGTACGGGATTTGAACCCATGACCTCTGCGATACCGGTGCAGGGCTCTACCAACTGAGCTAACAAGCCAACTGGGAGCTGATCATGAAGTTGGTTCTAAATAAACCGTGAAGTGATTGAATAAATGGTTAAGAATATATGGAAGTCATATATTTGAACTGCGGATAAAGATGTGAATGAAAGTGATCCTCGCAGTAATTTGCACTACTTAGGCAGTAGTGAAAATAAGGCCTGAAAAAAATTCAGGCCTGTACGGGATTTGAACCCATGACCTCTGCGATACCGGTGCAGCACTCTACCAACTGAGCTAACAAGCCAACTGGGAGCTGGTCATGAAGTTGGTTCTAAATAAACCCGTGAAGTGATTGAATAAATGGTTAAGAATATATGAAAGTCATATATTTGAACTGCGGATAAAGACGTGAATGAAAGTGATCCTCGCAGTAATTTGCACTACTTAGGCAGTAGTGAAAATAATTGGTGTCTTGTGTATGTCACATAGTCCTGTCACTCAGTACAATCAGAAGCTTGGCAATGTCTGCACTGTCCTATTTCAGCACTCCATGCGGTAACCAATTACAGTTGTAGGTCACCAGATGTAAATGAAGTTTGATGGTATTTGCTTTACATGACAATCATCAGCCATATGTTTCTCCAGCCTTTCCATTAATTGCTAATTTATGTGTGTTGAGCTCATGTCCTCCAATTCATTTGTTAAATCAGTGTGTGTGATGTTGTTACTTGAGTTGACAGTTGAGAATAGTCCATTTTACAGTTGTGTGCTTGGTTGCCAAGCCTTTGTACAGGAATGAGGCTAAGGGTGACCTTGTTATGATACAAACCTTGCTGCTTTTCAAATGCAAATTACTTTGTTATCATGCAAACTACATACTGGTCTCTATCACAACAAGGTCACCTTCAGCCTCACTCCAAATCAAAGGCTTGGCAACTAAGTACACAACTGTAAAATGGCCTATTAAGTTCCCACTTTACAACAGATGTTCATGTTGAGATCTTATTATTGTGTTTATTTTGATTAAATAAAGAATAATACATGGGTGCACATAGATGAGGAATTTCTCTTAGAGTGTGTCACTTGATAGCTCTTGAGTGAGTGCAGCAAACAAGTGAGATGTCGAGTTGAACACAAGAAGAGCAATTTCATATCTGCAAGCAACTATGTATTATTTTGTTTATCATGTAAACACAACAGCTCCATTACTGACAAGAAAAGTTGACTTTATTAATGAATGAAAATGAAAGGATTGATACTTCAAATAAAAATGGTAAAGTGGGTTGCCACACTAAAGATGAAAACATGTGTTGAATCACTACAAAAACAAACAATGGGCATAATTTTCAATGTACAAAATTCTAATACTGGTAGTTACTGACTTTGACAGAAGAACTGTGTTGTTTCACTACCTTTAATTGACACCATGCATGTTAGTTTCCATCTTACAGTTAAATTACAAGAGTGATATTTTCACAGCCCTCTTTTAAAGAATAATTTTCACTTGAATTTAGGTACTCCAAAGGAGAGTAGTAAAACCCCGGTAAAGAGGAAAGCACCAGCAACTTTAATAAACTCAAATGGAAAAGAAGGTGGGTGTGACTGAGTCTTAGCCACTGACAATTAACAGTTGTATCTCCAATGTTATGTTTGTCCTTGAGTTTGAACTGCAAGCTGAAGACTTCCAAAAGGTCCAAAGTACTGTATATGTACCAGATAAAAATTTGAGAATCCTACACTAAGCAGATGTTTTTAGGGCCACCTTAGATTTGCAAAATAACCCCAAACTGTGTTAAGTTTCAATACCTGTAATTGACAACATGCATGTTGTCTCCATCTTACAGTAATGACAGCAATGATATTTTTCACAGCTTCCTCTTTAAGAACACTTTTCACTTGAATCTAGGTACTCCAAAGGAGAGTCATGAAACCTCAGTAAAAAGGAAAGCACCAGCAACTTTAGAAAACTCAAATGGGAAAGAAGGTGGGTGTGACTGAGTTTTAGCCGATGACAATTAACAGTTGTATCTCCTTAATATCATGAAATGACTTACTTGGATAATGAAGTCTGAAATAATGTTAATATGCGGCAAGGAAGACCTGTCTTCCAAGCTAGTATTTTAATTTAACATCATCTTATAATCTGAGTGTACTTAATTAAACTGTTAATTGATCACAATTAGATCAGTAATCATATTATTTTAGATATGCATACACTTGACAACATAAGACTACATTCCTAAGATTTATACTCCAGTGATTGGGCTTTCTGTTCCTACTAATTCTGACCATTATGTCAAAACATAGGCACCACTCTAAAAACTGCTTCGAAAAAGAGAAAGTCAGGAGGCAAAGGCAAACCAGGCAATGAATTAGGAGGTGAGTTGTTTGATCTCTTGTGTTATGATTGTGTTGCATCCCTTCACACAGGTATACATATACTTAACAACATTCCCAAGTCCTATACTCCAGTGATTGAACTTTCTGTACATACCTGACTGACTAGTATGTTAAAATATAGGCACCACTCCAAAAACTACTTCAAAAAAGAGAAAGTCAGGAGACAAAAGCAAACCAGGCAATGAATTAGGAGGTGAGTTGTTTGATCTCTTGTGTTATGATTGTGTTGCATCCCTTCACACAGATATACATATACTTAATAACATTCCTAAGTCCTATACTCCAGTGATTGAACTTTCTGTACATACCTCTGACTGGTATGTTAAAATATAGGCACCACTCCAAAAACTACTTCAAAAAAGAGAAAGTCAGGAGACAAAAGCAAACCAGGCAATGAATTAGGAGGTGAGTTGTTTGATCTCTTGTGTTATGATTGTGTTGCATCCCTTCACACAGATATACATATACTTAATAACATTCCTAAGTCCTATACTCCAGTGATTGAACTTTCTGTACATACCTCTGACTGGTATGTTAAAATATAGGCACCACTCCAAAAACTACTTCAAAAAAGAGAAAGTCAGGAGACAAAAGCAAACCAGGCAATGAATTAGGAGGTGAGTTGTTTGATCTCTTGTGTTATGATTGTGTTGCATCCCTTCACACAGATATACATATACTTAACAACATTCCCAAGTCCTATACTCCAGTGATTGAACTTTCTGTACATACCTCTGACTGGTATGTTAAAATATAGGTGCCACTCCAAAAACTACTTCAAAAAAGAGAAAGTCAGGAGACAAAAGCAAACCAGGCAATGAATTAGGAGGTGAGTTGTTTGATCTCTTGTGTTATGATTGTGTTGCATCCCTTCACACAGATATACATTTACTTAACAACATTCCCAAGTCCTATACTCCAGTGATTGAACTTTCTGTACATACCTCTGACTGGTATGTTAAAATATAGGTGCCACTCCAAAAACTACTTCAAAAAAGAGAAAGTCAGGAGACAAAAGCAAACCAAGCAATGAATCAGGAGGTGAGTTGTTTGATCTCTTGTGTTATGATTGTGTTGCATCCCTTCACACAGATATACATATACTTAACAACATTCCCAAGTCCTATACTCCAGTGATTGAACTTTCTGTACATACCTCTGACTGGTATGTTAAAATATAGGTGCCACTCCAAAAACTACTTCAAAAAGGAGAAAGTCAGGAGACAAAAGCAAACCAAGCAATGAATCAGGAGGTGAGTTGTTTGATCTCTTGTGTTATGATTGTGTTGCATCCCTCACACAGGAAATTAATAAATTAAAAAAGGTCAGAGTGGTGGAAATAAGTTGGAAATATTCTGTATGAAATATTAAGTTAAAAACAACAATTGTGACTTTTTCCTTATCAAAATGAACCCAATAGTTTGTTATGGGGTTTTATAAATAAATGTGCAGACTATTGTACACTTGAAGGTTAATGTAACCTTCCCTAACCATCTTAAGGAGTTACTGGGATAACTCCAATTTGGATTGAAGATGATTCACGGGAAAATGATGAGGGAATGGTACAGGAAGTCCATGGTGAGTATGGTTTGATATTAATTTTATTCATTGTCCTTTATGTACTTGTATATGCTCACAATCTTATGATAACACACATGCACTCTCTGAAATCATTTCTTTGTTGTTATCTTCATTGAATCTAGCAGGTGACTATAAGAAAGTGCTAAAGGAAGAAGCATCTGAAACAACTATTACTGCATGAGCAAGAAACAAGGTCTAAAGGTAAATTATTTTTCAGCTCTTTTTTCTACCTTTTTTTTTAAATGAAATGTGACTGTATAGAATGTATGTTAATAACAAGTGCAGTTATGATGACTTTCATAAGAAAAGTATCAAAAAATTGTGCAGTTGTTACAACCAGTGAAGATGGCAGACAGTGACAGCCCTCCTGAGTAATGTTCTGGCTATACAGACTTTTTATGGCAAATAAGGTGGTGAGAATCAAAAGCGAGGTATTTGTCTGTGTGGGTACTGTAAACATATCAGGTCTGCGGTTATAGGTCTCGCGCATGCGTTATGCAGGGGCACATGGCAGGCTCGACGTTGTGTGGTTATCGTTCTTGTTTTGAGGAATTCTGGTTGTACCACTGTTTACAATAAAAGTAAGTTGACTGTAACTGAGGCCCACACAATAACATTACATGGTGTCAGAAGTGGGATGCCGAAGTAAGTAAGCAAATTTGATGACAATTTAACTCGCTACACTGGTGGAAGTGGAAGAGTGAACAACACGATTGATTGAACAAAGCAAAAATGGCTACCGCCTCGTTTATCGACAAAGGTCCCTCCATGGATTGGAGTACAGACGACAACCTATACAGCCGCTTTAAAATGTGGAAACAGAGATGTGAACTGCTATTCACTGGCCCGATGGTGAAAATAGATGAAGAAGTACAGTGCAAACACCTTCTGTACTGGTCTGGCGAACACGGAATGGAGCTATTCAACAGTTGGGACTTATCAGCAGATGACCAAAAGAAGCTAAAAAACTACTGGGAGAGATTCGAAAACTACGTAAAGCCTCACTCGAACGAGCTGATCGCAGCGTGGGAGCTGCATAACCTCCGTCAAGGTACCTTATCACTTGAAGAATTCATTGCTAAACTAAGAATTCTTGTTAAAGAAGCTAACTACCCAGCAGAGCATCACAATCGATTTCTAAGAGACTTCCTGGTGCTTGGCATGAACTCCGACCGTGTTAGAAAGGATTGTTTTAAGAAAGGAAATACCCTGTCATTCAATGAAGCCAGAGAATTGGCAAAAACAGAGGAATCAGCTGATAAACAACTTCAGTTGATGAACACAGCCGTAGAAGTGCACCCTGTCACTTCTGAGAACAGAAGCCCAAATCAGAGAAACCACTCAAATGCAGCGGGTGGTACGAAGCAAACCCAAAATGGCAATCGATGGGGCAAAACACCAACCTGCAGGAATTGTGGCTGGGGTCCTCATGCACGTGAACAGTGCCCAGCAAAGAATGCAACGTGTCACTACTGTCAGAAGGTAGGACACCTAGCCAAGGTATGCCTGTCAAAGCTTAGAAAAAAGAATGTGCATGAAATTGAAGCTTCCAGAAGTAGCAATGCTTTACCCAACTCAGAGTCCACCCAGCCAATAAGTGATTATGTGTTTTTGGGCCCAATTGAAGCAACACCTCTATCCATGAATGTCCATTCCATATCCTGTAGAGAAAAGGCTCTACTAGAGGTGTCCTTGTCGCTGGGGCCAGAAGGAAGACAAGTCAATACACTCTGTAAAATAGACTCAGGGGCAGAAACCAACATTTTACCTAAGTCCCTTTACCAACAGCTGAATAATGGGAGGATGGGTTTAGCACAACCCACGATGAGACTATCCGCATATGGTGGAGTAGAGATTCCTAACCTTGGATCTTGCCAAATATATGTAAAAGGCCCTAACAACCCCAGCCCTAAACCTATTCAAGCAGAAGTTGTTGATGTTGACGGCCCAGCCATAATTGGTAACATGTCAGCACAAAACCTGAACCTCCTAAAGCTCAACTGGCCAATAACCGCCAACCAGTATAGCGATGATCTGATCAGCCACAGAGGCACACCCAACCCTCAAGTAAACCACACCAGGCCCACGCATGATCTGCATACATTTAGGCTATTTGACATGGGAGGCAAGCAGCACCCATTCCCATTAACAAAGGACTATTTGTTAAAAGAATATGAAGATGTATTTACAGGAATTGGGTGCTTCCCAGGTGCACCATACCACATAGAAACCGACCCCAAAGTGCCCCCAGTACAACATGCACCAAGGCAGGTTCCAGTACAATTACAGCAAGCCTATATGGAAGAACTAGATCAATTGAAGAAATGGGGCATCCTTTCTGAGGTTCGCAACGAGTACACCCCATGGGTTAACTCGACTGTCGTAACAATAAAACCAAATGGATCGATTCGCTTGTGCCTAGACCCTCGGAACCTGAACAAAGCTGTTAAGCGCAATCCCTACTATGTGAGAACGATAGATGATGTGATACCGAAGGTGAGTGGCTCAACCCACTTCAGTATCTTAGATGCACGCAGTGGGTTTTGGCAAGTTAGCCTAGATGAGGAAAGCAGCAGACTATGCACTTTTAACACCCCCTGGGGAAAGTACAGATGGACCAGGCTTCCATTTGGTCTCACGTGTAGTGGAGATGTCTTTCAAGAGAAAATGGACATGGTCTTCGGTAAGTTGGAAGGACTAAGCGGTATTGCGGATGACACATTCGTCTATGGTATAGGTGAGGCAGAACATGACCAGCGAATACTTAATGTCCTCGACACAGCGAGGGAGAACAATGTGAGATTCAACCCAGACAAATTTCAGTTCAAGGTAAACGAAGCATCCTTCTTCGGTCTCACATGGTCTCCTGAAGGAATCAGACCTGACGAAAACAAAATCAAAGCAATCCGTAACATGCCACCTCCAAAGAACCTTGCAGAGTTACAATCTTTCATGGGCATGATCAACTACCTGAATAGATTCTCACCCATCATAGCCCAGACTTCAGAACCTGTAAGACAGCTGATGAAAAAAGAAACGCTATTCATGTGGCAGGCAGAGCACCAAAAAGCATTTGAGAGTCTTAAACAAGTAATTACTGAGGCACCAGTCTTGGCGTACTATGATCCAGAAAAAGACAACCTGATCCAGTCGGATGCAAGCCTTCAAGGTATTGGATGTGTGCTGATCCAAGAAAGTAGACCAGTGTGCTATGCAAGTCGGTCACTAACCGAGACTGAGTCGCGTTACAGCAACATAGAGAGAGAGCTACTTGCCGCCTGTTGGTCATTAGAGAAGTTCAACCACTATGTCTTTGGCAAAAGTGTCATCATTGAAACAGACCATAAGCCGCTGGAAAGCATATGGAAGAAGACCATAATGAGTGCCTCACCGCGGCTGCAGAGGCTTTTGCTGAAAATGGCAAAATATGACGTAGAAATTAGATACATACAAGGAAAAACCAATGTGATAGCGGATGCTCTCTCAAGGGTCAGTTACATGGAACCTCCCCTCAAAGAAGACGAAGTGCCTTTGCTTGAAGTCAACGCCATCACAAGCACTCTACCAGCAAGTCCCGCCAAACTGGAAGAAATACGACAGTGCACCGACCAAGACGTCGTACTCGCACACCTTAAAGATGTTGTGCACCATGGCTGGCCAGAATATCCGAACGAATGCCCCCAAGACTTAAGGGAGTTTTGGAATTTCAGAGAGGATCTCAGCGTTGAAAATGGCCTCGTTCTCAAGAGACACCGCCTCGTGATTCCTAGTAGGCTCCGCCCACAGATGTTGCAAATAATACACCAAGGACACATGGGAACGGAAAAGTGCCTCCTAAAAGCAAAAGAAAGCTTATTCTGGCCAGGCATATCAAGAGACATAAAGGAACTAACAGCCAACTGTGCCACATGCATACAATTCTCTAAACAGCAGCCAAAGGAAGCGCTATGTCCCCACAGTGTGCCCAGTTTTCCGTGGCAGAAACTTGGTTGCGATTTGTTTGACTACCAAGGTGCACAATATCTTCTAGTCGCAGACTACTACAGCAAATACCCCATCCTAAGGAAGCTGAACTCAACGACATCTGCTGCTATTATCAATCATCTCAAGTCAATATTTGCCGAGCATGGAATACCAGAATCCCTGGTTACAGACAATGGACCCCAATATAGCAGTCGAGAATTTGCTGCATTCTGTGATCATTGGGGCATTAATCACATTACCAGTTCCCCACTATATCCAAAAAGCAATGGATTCATAGAACGGATGGTCCAGACAGTGAAAAACCTGTTGAAGAAATCAGATGCCGCCGGACAAGATCCTTATCTCGCACTTCTATCGTATCGAACCACGCCTATTGACAGCAACCTACCCTCACCAGCTAAGGTTCTAAACCAAAGAGATTATCGCACACAACTACCTTGCAGTGGACGACTACAGCGCTCTCAAACCATGGAATGTAACCAAGAGCAACTACAGCATCGACAAGATGTCCAGAAACAGCAGTATGATGGGAAGTCCCCTCGTGAACTCCAAAAGCTAGTACCAGGTCAACAGGTGTCTGTGTTCCAACCGCGAACCAAGACTTGGGTTCCAGTAGAAGTAAAGCGAGAAACTACCCAGCCAAGGTCATACGTAGTAAAGACAGCTGGTGGTTCAGAGATAAGGCGCAACAGAGTACAACTGAAACTGTCGGGTGAAAGAGTATCAACCTCTGAAGAACAGATGGAGAACAATCGGGACACTTCCTCTTATCAGCCCACCACACCTATGACGACACCCCACGAAGTTTTGTCATCGGAGCCACCACAGACACCCCACAAGCCAGCTCAACCCACTGAGAAAAGTGATGGTCTGCCTTTGACAACCAGGAGTGGCCGTGTTGTAAGGAAACCATCTAGATTGGACTTATAAACTTCGTTGCAGACTGAGAAAACATTTCAGTTTAAAGCTATTATAAGCTGTCGTTGTGTTATACCTAACTAGCCAAACATTTTGTATTGTAGTTAGTCCCGCTGCTACACCCATTAGACTTTTCAGGGTGGAGATGTAAACATATCAGGTCTGCGGTTATAGGTCTCGCGCATGCGTTATGCAGGGGCACATGGCAGGCTCGACGTTGTGTGGTTATCGTTCTTGTTTTGAGGAATTCTGGTTGTACCACTGTTTACAATAAAAGTAAGTTGACTGTAACTGAGGCCCACACAATAACATTACAGGTACATGTAGGTTTACGATAGACACTTGTCTCTAAATTCCCCTGTTCCCCTCTGGACACATTTAAATCAAGAAAGGGCAAATGTTAACCCTTTTCATGCTTGAGGATGAATTGGGTAGACAGCACTGCTGTATTCAAATGTGAAAGGAGGTGCTCTGCTTCATTTCCAGATACCACAGAAATAACATCTACATATTGTTTCCAGAAAAAGGGTTTAACTGTGGTGAAGTGGCTAAGGCCCTTTGTTCCACGTCTTCCATTACCATGTTGGCAATAACAGCAGAGACAGGTGAAACCCATAGCTGTACCAAAAACCTGTTGATAGAAGGTGCTGTTGTATGCAAATTGTGTGGTTTTGAAGCAAAAAAACAGCAGATGAATAATATCCTCCATAGGCAAAAAAGTTCTTTGTCCTTGGGAAGCATCTTCTCAGAGTCTCTCCTCCACAACCTTAACCCTTTAACTCCCATGAGTGACTATAAGACAGAATTTCTCCTTACTATATCTAGACAATGTTATGCAGACAAGTGATGAGAATAAAGTAAAATATCAATTATGGGATTACTAATTGATCCGATATAAAATTCTCCAAATTGACATCATTATTATTGTGTGGAAGACAGTAAGGAGAATTACTAATGAGATCTTGGGAATTAAAGGGTGAATGGTAAGATCAATTGGGATTTTAGTGAAGAGCAAAACAATGTCAAAAGATACCAATTCTTCTGCAAGTGTTAAGAGTTTTATCTCTTATGACATCCACAAATTCGCAGGAATTTTTGACATTGTAATCAGTATTCGCAACAACAGGCAACAAAATTCTCGCAAGATAACCAGAAATTGCATCAGTCAAAGAATTAACAAAAGAGACAGTAGGTCTCAAAGGAATTCCCGGTTTTTGAATTTTAGGTAAGCCATTAAAACGTGGACATAAGCCTCCAGAACTTTACCCAGGAGATCTGACTGTCTAACATCTTTACTCAATTTGAAGGCTGAGGAGAGGAAATATGTTTCTCTAATGTCCTAATGGCGAATAGGTACTCAAAAACATTTCTCTGTCACTGCTAAAAACCAGTTACAACTAGTAGCACTCCTGATGAGAGGGAACCAGCGACTGGTTTTGTTGTTATTCCTTACATTTGGGGTGTTACAGAACCCATCAAGAGAATTTTGAATATCTAGCCACAACATTAAAGTTGCTCAAAAACCTTTTCAGTCTTTAAGGCATATTTTACCAAACCTAAGGATCCTGTTAAGAAAGAACAACGAACTGACACCATTTATTCTATAATCCTTGCAATGACTGTGACAACAAATACATCGGACAAACCAAATTTTAGTTTGGTACATGTTTGAAAGAGCATCAAAAAGCGGTTTTCTTTTGCAAAAAAGAAAATTCAGCTTTATTGGAGCACACATGCCTAACTAACCATACAATTGGGTGAGATAAGTCTAAAATTAATACCACTAATCGGCATTTAACCATCAGTACCTTTGTTTGGATCAAAGCCTGGCATATTAACTCTGCCCAAAATCCTTTAAATTGTGATGATGGTGGCATACTTCTTGACACCTATTTACATCTCCTTAGAAAAAAAGACAGCTTGTTAGTGATTGTATAAAAGGACCTCTTGTTGCATTGTTTAGATCACCCCTGATGAAGGCACTAGACAGGAGTGTCAAAATGTGTCTATAAGTTGTAACTTCTTCAGTTACATTCATTAAATCTTTAAACCAGAGTAGCATCAAACCATGTCTAAGAGACAAACATATTTATAGGAACTGATTACTTTATATACATAGAAAAAAAGAGGTAAAAGTTCAGACACTTTTCAGCAATATCACACTGTTCAGAAGCAGTCACAATTAAGCCATATAACAGTTAATCCATATTCACATTGACCAAACCATGGCAAATTGCCAGCCTCAGATAACTCAATGATTGATAATAAATTCTAAATCAAAGACCTGAATTTCTCTTAGATTTTTCCATAAAGAGGCATTGCTCTCTCATGATGAAGAAATCGAACTTTGAAATATCCTTTATTTTATTCTTCAATACCAGTAGATTTAAGGTTTACATGCATGAACATAGTTTCTACCAAGTTCAAAATATTGTGGGATAACCATCAAATCAAAGTAATGTAATGGCTGACTAGACGGTATCTTAGCATTTTACTATTGTTTTCTTTTTAAGGATTGCCATGTGTTTTGGAGAAATGGATCTCTCCTAATGAAACCCCAGCCAATGAAAACACTTCATGCACAAGGTGATATGAAGCAGCTAGCACTGTGCAGACAAAAAGAGATGCTCAAAACAAAAAACTATCTTACAGGTCTGAATTGTAAAATGGTCTCAAATTAGGAATTAGTTAATTGGTAATTATATTAGAGTAACTAAAGTATAGTTCAGGAAATGATTAAGCAAGAAATGTCAAAATTAACTGAGGTACATGTTTGCCTAAAAGTAGGCCAGTTCGTTGTTCATTTTGATGTGGGAAGATTTTTTAGTATGCTGTCTTTTTATCTTGTCTTTTTGTTAGTCAATGTCAGATCTTATGTGACATTTTCTTTAGCAGTGAAAGAATTCTGTACATCATTACAATGAACAGACTATACAGTTATAGGAAGTCTCTTCAATTATAGCTATTTTGTGGTCTTACTCAAGCAGCACACCATAATGCTAGAGATCTAGTATTATTATTTAGCTTTACAGTGTGCTGCTTGATTAGACTAAGCAGTGGCTGTGTAAGAGACTTAATAATTGAATAATAGCTTCAGATTTTTTATATGTATCCTAACTAATGTAGTGCAAGAGAAACCGAGTCTATTATGCTTTTATCCATGGGCTGATTTAGTATACTGGGTGTACACAGTCAAGACCTTAGTTGCCACTTGAAAGTGGTTGACGTCAGTGGGAGAACTACTACTGATCATAAAGAAGTGCAGCTGGGTAAATACTGCAACAGTGTACTGTTGTAACTCCAAGTCTGAAAATGAGGATTACGCTAAATTTTTACTTTGTAACCATATTTTAGCCTTTTTTTTTTTTTTAATTAAAACTATAATTTACATTGTCATGATGTAAACCTTAGGGTGTCCAAACTATAGTACTGATTAAACTAAAGTGTCATTTTGTGTTGTAAACTAGCAGAGTGTGGATTCTCTCTTTGTTCTTTGATCTACAAAATGTACCAGGCTTTTGTTGTGCAGACTGTGAGACACAACGATATAGTGTTTTTGACAGCTGTCAATCACAGCGTTTGGAATGCCCCCACAGTAAAAAAAGAAAGGAGTCTTCTGTAGTCGGATCTAATATATGTATGTTGATTAAATATCGTTGCATATATATCAGAAGTTTCAGTACTGTTCACTTAAGCATAAACACCACAAGCACCAGAGTGCACACGACCAAAAGAAGGATTTCACGGATTGCATCACGCTTAGAGATTACATGGTCGTGCTGGGGCGCATTTTGTGGTATCCAGTCAAGTCGCCGACGTGCTAAATCGAGTAGAGACGTTGGCGAGTTGGTCTTTAATCCAGTACAACTTATTAGAAGATAGACATATAGAAAAGTAAAAGATATTTAGTGAAAAACAATTTAGTTTTCTTCCAACAAAGTTTATAAGGGTCTCATGGCAAATAAAGAAAGGTAAACATCGCCAATGAATATAAAAGCTTCAGAAGCGAACGAGTTACTGTGTGACAATACAGTAAAGACTCATCATGTCAGTCGATCAGGTTATTTTAAGAAAACTTGGCTTTCTAGACAAGATATTTAGTAAAAAAAACAATTATTTTATTTCCAACAAAGTTTATAAGGATCTCAAGGCGAATAAAGCAAGGTGAATATCACAATGACCAAAAAAGCAAGGTAAACATTGCCAATGACCGAAAAAGCTTTAGACGCGAACGAGTTATTGTGTGACAACAACACTTTAAAGACTCATCATGTCAATCGGTCAGATTTTTTAAAAAAACTTGGCTTTCTAGACAAGATCTAAACTAAAGAACAATTCTTTTTATTTTTGACAAAGTTTATAAGGATCTCAAGGCGAATAAAGCAAGGTAAACATCGCCATTAACCAAAAAAGCTTTAGACGCGAACGAGTTATTGTGGGACAACAACACTGTAAATACTTATCATGTCACTCGGTCAGATTTTTAAAAAAAAACTTGACTTTCTAGACAAGATCTTTAATAAAAAAAAAACAACTCTTTTCATTTCCATATAGGGATTTCAAGGCGAATAAAGCAAGGTGAATATCACAATGACCAAAAAAGCTTTAAGCGCGAACGAGTTTAACTGTGTGACAACCATAACAACCAGGTGGAACAACATGCATAAGTACTAAAACATGGAACGACCTAAAACCACCTACAACCATCTACAACCATCTCAAAAATTTTAATAACCACCTACAACCACCTCAAAACATCTACAGCCACTCGAAAACTATCTAAAACCACCTAAAACAACGTCTAAAATAAGGCGAGACGACAACATGTCACGTACATGAAATACGAGAATCGAACAAAACCTCCACCTCCCCCTGAAATCTTACTCTCCCTGGTCCCATGTATAATCAACCATCTCACAAAATGAAATGCGATAGAATGCTAATTATTTTATATTCCCTCAGTAGCAAAAGACTTGAAGTACTTTACAAAATGAACTATCAAGTTACAAAAAATAATAAAGTAAAATAACAAACTCGTAGTTAAGACTGACTTGACTTGGCTTTTTCTACCCTGGGTACTAGCAGACGTTTTGGCTCACGCCTAGAAAAAGTATGAGTAAGAATGATCATTGGAAATATTTTAAGCGAACTGTGCGTACCTTCGGGATCTTCCTTTGGCACGAACGCCATCGTGCTGGCATTCATACAGCATGCAGTTGTATGAGTGTTGCCACTTACGCAAAAGTGACTCACGTCTTGCTCCAATTAACGTAACATTTGCAGCGCTGAGTAAAAAGGGTGCTTACTGATGCTTCGGATGTAATGCTGATACCTGGGTCAGAACATTTTTAAGTTAATGCTAGTTTCGCTTGGCTGACTTCCAAACAATTTGCATATTTTTCATTAACATTTCATTCGTTTCATTAACACAATGAGTTTACGCGTCTATTCATATGGTAATATACAAGCGTCAGAAAAAATGCTGTTTCCTCACGGGTCAGTTGCATCACCCACCTAAACAACATTATTGATGGTATTTGTGTTTCTTGTAATACTTATGCGCTGGAGTTATAGAATTAGTAGTAGTAGTAGTCTACAATGTATTTATATAAATCTCTGTTCTGGAAGTCTCAAAGGTAATTATATAAATCTCTGTTATCGACAAATAAACCTTATAGAAGAACTTAAGGAAAAGGTTGCACACACGCGACTTTATTTCAGCAACATACAGCGCCGGTGACGCGTGGCGTGCCGTGCATTTATGTGGGCCCACTGTGTTTTAAGTTGCGCGTACAAGAGAAGGAAACTAAGTCCGAACAAAATAACGGAAGGAAACTAAGTTCGAACGGGAAAATCAAGTCAGCTCAGTCAAGTAAATAACACACAGAAGCAAGAAGAAGTAATGGTAAATTTTTATTTAGAGTAAACTAATACATTGGCGAAGTGACCAGTAGGACGTTGGCGAAGCGACTTTTCGCTTTGGCGAAGCGACCTAAGACGTTGGCGAAGGGTAGCGTTATCCGCCCTTTGAACAGCTTAAACGCAATCAAAATGCACGAATTGCATGCCTAGCAAAACTCGTGACCTAATCACGAAAGGGAAATCATGTGACGCAGCCTGACACAGACTGGACGAGGAGAAAGACATGGCGTTCACTTTAATTTTTCTTGGGTTAATTTCGATTCCCTACTGCCTCTCGTTGGAACCCCTGGCAGGAGGAATACAAGATCGCAAACCTGACGACCCAGACGTCCTTGATGCACTTGATTTTGCCATGAACGAATTCAATGCTATGCAGAACAACTTGTATCGCTTGATGTCGACTAAAGTTAAGGATGCGACTGTGCAGGTGAAAACGCAGCTTTGTTTGGATCGATTCAAATACATAAGAATTACATGATTGTACATTTTACATCCCTTATTCATACTTAACGAAGTATTGTTCACTCTTTGTTCAGAGTCCTTTCGAAAGAGGTTCGATCGATGTTGAGTAATGCGACGATGTTAGAAATCTACATCCGGTTTGAAAGTCAACTAATTTATGTAACAGCTTTAATCGGCCCTAAACCTAGCGTTGTTCGAAAACAAAAAGATCGTAGTTTAAACACAATTTACAAAATATTCTCGTGAATGAGTGTTGAGAGAAATGATGTACTCTATCGATGTGCTATTGGGATCAATTTTTATTGCGCTTATTGGTGTTGGTGTCATGATCCTAACTGAATTTTCAAGTTGTGGATAGTATGTATGTTACACGATTACAAGCACGTTCTTTCTCTCTAGCTGCAGCTGAAAGTTAGCACTCTTTCAGTTACTCTTGTATGTCTTGAGATTTGATTAATTTTCGATACCTTGTTTCGTGCTGAGCTAAAGAAAGGTGCGGATAATAAAGAAAGATAATTATATAGTATAACACACGGGCGCGCGTAGATATGGAATTTCCCAATCTACAAGCAACCATTTGTTATTTTTTTTATCATCTAAACACAATATAGTGACAAGAACAGCCAACTTCATTAGTGAATGAAAATGAAAGAATCAATAATCTCCAAATAACTATTATATGGTGCGTTGGCGCAAAGACTCAAGATGGAGAAATGTGTTGAATCCTAATTGCAAAAACAAAGATGGGCATAATTTTCAATTTACAAAATTCTCGTGAATTGACTTGGTCCCTACAGACAGCGAAGTCTTTCAGGTACATAGCCTAAATTGGCCTGTGGCCAATCTTCCAGTTGTTGTTTTTCATTTTCAGCCACAAGAAATGCTATTACCAAAGGCAATAAATACCTAACTTTTGGTTTTTCTTTCGTGGAAGGTGAGTTATTTGTCAGCAGTTGATTGGCGATATCAAACACGGGAAAAATTTTTTTATCATATAAACTATGGTGTCACACAACAATTTCCAGCCCTGAGAATAGCCATAACAACACAGTGAAAAAAATATTGTATTTTTTCACATGCCTTCACCATAGTTAATCCAAGGTTGTTTGTCTGAATATTTTTGGATCATGGCTGCTAAAAAATTGAAAAATATGTACTGCCTAGAGAGAGTGATGTTTAAACTTTCCTTTAAGGGGAAGAAAACCAAAATATGGAAAGTAAAACTGAAAATTACGTATTCATTACCTTTGGAAATGGCATTTCTCACACCTGAGAACAAAAGTCAACAACTGGAAGATTTGCCACAGGCCGATTTTGGCTGTGTACCTGAAAGATTTCTTCTGTCAGTAAGGACCAAGTCAATAACTGAGAATTGTGTATATTGAAAATTACACCCCCTCATTTGTTTTTGTATTGTTTCAACGGATTTTTTGGTCTGGAGCCTCAGCACCGATACACCTTTTGATTTTATTCAGGTATTGTTGATTCTTTCATTTTCATTTATTATGTCGACTCTCTTGTCAGTAAAGGGCTGCTGCTACTTGCTTGTAGAAATGAAATTTCTCCTCTTGTGTTAAACTTGTGTCCTTGTGTTCAACTCTTGTGTCTGCTGTGCTCACTTGTGAGCTATTGAGTTAAATACTCTAAGAGAATGTCTATATCTACATGCGCCTGTACATTATTCTCGATGTAGTTTTTCATGTGTGTTGTTCCAGCTTTTCTCTGAGCTGGAAATCCTCGTATAACACCAAATTAACACCAAATTGCACATGAAGTCATGTTATTACCTATACAAACACAGTACAGTATATTTAAATATCAGAGGTGATTTTCATATGGTTTTATGTTTCAGGTTGTTTCTGGCCAAAAGTTCTGTATTGTTTCAGAGGTTGGCATTTCCCGAAGTTGCCGCAATGATGAGGCTCACAAGTCTGCCTCTCTGGATCTTTGCCCTGTTGACACTCTGGAGGTAGGAGATTGTGTTCTAGGGATATGTGGATCCCATTCGACTGACAATGGTGCCAGTGCTTTATATCAAGGACTTAGCTTGTAGCCAGAAATTTCTCAAGCAAAAAAGAGCGATAAGTTTTATTTTGTAAGCTCTGATTTGATAAATTTAGTGGAGGACCATTGCTTGTTTCTTGGTGAGTGAGTGGAAAGTTGTAGTAGATGAAAAGTTGTAGTAGCCTCTATTTGGTGCAAAAATGTGTATCGCTATTTGACCGGGGACATTATCTGTTCCTTGAAGCTCACAGTTTTCCTTGAGCTTTGCTCTTATTACTCTTATTAGGAAAGCTGTTCGCTTCTTGGAACAGGTGATGTCTGTAGACAGATATCCATGCATATTTTTGTCCAAAATAGGGATTAACATGTTTATTATCCTCGAAATATTATGCATGTGAAAAACTGTTAATGAACAGCTTACTGTATGCAGCATGGAATGTTTTCTTTTGAGTGTTCACTGGTAAGACTTATTGGACAAAAAAAGATTTCCCTTCTCCAGTAGCAACCACACAAAACCCTCTCATTTTGAATTAAAATTAATTAATTTTGAAACGAAGCCCTATGGTAGTGGACGTAAGGTTTGAAAATTAAGCAATATTGCTTGGGTGATATTCTTGGATATTACCCAGTTTTAGCTTGAGGATATTTGGTCATGTCCTTTATCAAGACCAATCACACATGAGCAAAAATGTTTGATGGATCTTATTTAGTATTAGTTTTGTATTATTATTTATGTTTTTTTATCATTCATCATTAATACACTTACATTCATTATTGCATGATAACTTTTAATAAAGGATTTCACAGGTACTCAAATGACAGATGTAATCACGTTGTTCTTCACAGATGCAGTGCAGATTTGTGGTGAACAGCGTCCCATGGGAGAAGCGCAAAGACCTCATCAGCCATGAGTGTGTTGGTTTGGAGGAAAAAATTATGTCATGTGAACGGAGCCAGCCTTCTAAAGTTGCATCCAAACCAGATGAGAGTAACTCCGTGGTAGATTTTGAAAAGCAATCTAAGGTGAAAGCAGGTTTCTTTTGAAAACGCGTTGAACACCAATCACGAGAAAGTATAAGCCCTGCTTGTTACCATGATGGTAGTTTTTAACAAAGGAGGCTGTTCTCCAAAGTGGTAACTAAGATGTACATATGAAATGTTCTTGCTAAACAGAAATTTTATGGCACTGGAGAACAGTGTAGCTTTTGCAAAGTGTAAGTCTTAAGGTGATATGACTCAATTTATTTTTAAAAAATGATGGTCTCTACTGATTGTTTACAGTTGTTGTGAGCTGTGCTATAACAACCTTCAGCTATAAATGTCTGTAATTTCCTTTTTATCTACAGCTAGCAAATAAATATGTACACTCAATTGCAAACACATTGACAATTAAAAAAGCATTTGTAATCAATAACAAGACCCCACAGTTCTGTGGTTACACATAAATACAGAATGGCCATCATTAGCATGTGTTACATGATGGGAGTTATGCTGGCTTTCTTGGAAAAAGGGGATTATTGTAACAAAGGATTTCATGAATAGTGAAAAAAGTGAATCACTGATTATGTATCTGCACATGAACATATCCCATAGAGCTGTTTGGTCTCATTGTTCACGAATCATTTTTTCTAGGGGTTAACATTTTTTGCAATTTAGTGTGTTGTCAAGAAGAGACAACAGTTACAGTTTTGTTTGTAGTTATGCACTGTTATCAGGTACCACTGTCAGTACCTTTTCATCTGGGAAGTATATGCACAAGAGTAGTACCTGTGGCTTTTAGAATTTGCCTGCCAACCCCCTTGGGAGGTACACCTGGGTTGCACACAGTTAATTTATTTTATTTTTTTTTTCAGCCAAAACCTGCCATAGGTGACAGTGATGTACTTGAGACATTCCACAAGTTTGTTATTAAACACAAGAAGCCCTATCTAACAGATAAGGATGGTATGTTTTAACTCATTAACCCAAAAACTCCCAAGATCTGATTATTAATTCTTTCCTTTGACTGCTACACATTTCCTGGTAAATAAGCTACAAGAATTTAGTGTTAGATCATGATAACAACTTCTACCTGATAAGTCTGAATATTCTCACCACCTGTTTACTGAATAATGTATGTATATTGTAAGGAGAAGTGACATGTAAATCACTTCTGGGATTTAAAGGGTTAAACAGGAGAGAAGTGATTTGCTGATCAATAGTTTGTACTAGAAAATGTTTCTTTGTTGATAATGACTCAGAAAATAATTTGGTTTGGAGGTGGTGCTTGTTAAATAACTCTTGGTGTTTTGTTACACTTTTGCAGTAGTCATATGTTTTTAAAATTTTTCATGTCATTAACATTTTTCATGTCATGTTGATCTTTTGGTTATTTCTTTTATTTTTTTCAAAATTTAATGATGAACACAAAATGAGAAAATTTCTGCTGGTTTGGATAATTGTAAACAAGGGTACAAAAATTATGTTAGATCTATCAAAGCTCCAACCAGCAGGTGGGAATTCCTTCTCATTTCCTACTTTTCTTACAATTTTTCTCTGAAGTGAAGCCCTTTGATGTCCCCATTACTCCTCTCAGTGTGCAGTTTGTTCCTGTCATTTCCCTCTATTTACACAGTTTGTCTCACTTTTTTTTAAAACTCTTTCAGAATACAAGAAACGCTTTGCAGTTTACCAGGACAACTTGGTCAGAGCTCGAAAGATGCAGGACATGGAGCAAGGTTCTGCCAAATATGGGGAGACAGTGTTCAGTGATTTAACAGGTTTGTCTCCTCAATTGTGACTTTTCAAGGGGAAACTTACACTAATGCTCCATATGCATGTTGTTTGTCAGCCTTACAAACATATGGGGAATCTGTTCAAGTAGCTTTAGCAACAGTTTCAGTGACTTGGGTAGCCATTAAAACTGTTGTGGCATCTGTATGGTAAAAATCTCTACCTGCTCAAAAGAGTTGAGACATTAATTTTGGAAGGGATTGGCTTCCATTTAAATGATATGCAAGTCAATTTAGCAGCCATGTCATCACATACTTGGTTTATTACATTATAATCAATATATCATACCTACATGTGCCTTTGATGTGGATATTTTGTGTTTTTTCCTTTAGAGGAGGAATTTAAGAAGAGTTACAAAATGCCTGGTTGGGGAAAGCCACAATATGAAATGAAGCAAGCTGATATTCCAAAGGGAGACATTCCAAAAGCATTTGATTGGAGAGACAAAGGTAGAGTGTATGAACGTTTAAGGGTGTTATGAAGTTCACACAAAATGGTTGTTTGTGTAACTGGATGTAACCCATTTCACTTGCAAGTGATGTTGCTGAGGTTGTTCTGTTTCTTTAAAGGTGCTGTGACTGCAGTAAAGAATCAGGTATGTAAACAGAAATGTCAAGTTTATCTACCTGGTAATTGGTCTGTTGACCCTTTAACATCTAAGAGTGATTAGTAACTATTTCTTCCTATCAGTATCACCTTAAAACAAACATTGAGCTCACAAGAATAAAGGAAATGATCACTGACTAAATAGGCTCTTGATCATTAAACAAATTCTCCTTGTCAGCACCATAGTAAATGCAGAGAGCAGTGTGGAGAAAATGCATACTGATGTTAGAGTGTAAAGGGTTAAGTGTAGGTGTGTTTGCTATAATTTGTAGTCTCTCGTTGGTGTGAATAAGCAGTGCTGCTGGGCTATAAGATACTTATTGCCTGGTATTTGGCTGCATCTTGGCCTTCACTGGCTTTTGTGTGGTTGTGAACAACCTTGCTGATTGTGTACCTTTAAATCTAAAAAGACCTCTCTAAGTAAAATTCTCACAAAAAGATGTGGGATAACAAACAGTATTAATAATATGTCTATTTGAATGTGCTTTTTTTCCCTCCTGCCTCTCAACTTTTCACCCCACTGAAAACTGATACATCTGTTTGCTCTCTCTGTTTGTGCAGTTTCAAAGTTATTTAGTTCCAGGGGTGGAATTTTTCCGAACAATGGCATTACAGTTTTCAGTAGAAATTTGACAGGAAGAACTCAAAATAACAACTTGGGGTCATTGCTTGACTTGAAGACAATTCTCAAAATTGAAATTTTAGAAATTATACCACAGACAGCAAAGAGAGTTGATATTTATATCTTTGGAGTGACAGGGATCACATGATGATTAATTTTACTGCATGCAGGGTATGTGTGGTTCATGCTGGGCTTTCTCTACAACTGGTAATATTGAAGGACAGTGGAAAATTAAGAAAGGGGATTTGGTCTCCCTCAGTGAACAAGGTAATTAATGAAGGTAATGGGACTGAGTGGGGTCCAATTCAGTCTGTAATCATACAAGTGATTAACAAAATTGGACAATGGCAAAGTGGGAGTCTGATTTGTTAACTGTGAGCATAATTACAGACTGGATTGGATGACATGAAGTCCTGTTACCAATTTATCAAAACTATGACAAAATTTGAGAAAGAAACTAGGCATTGGTTATACCCTTTCATAAACAAACAACATTTATATGTAACTCAGCAAATTGTGTGACAAAAGGGCATGTACATGATATGTACTTTAATATGTGTATACTGTCATATTAGTGCTCAAATTGGGCTGGTGATAACCATTCATGTTGAAGAATTTTGTTTTGGTTTTGATGAACAGGAAAACACAGCATGTCAATTGATATGCTGCATTAAAAAATAAACTGTGGAGTTTTACAATGTTTGCCTTTTTCTGGCATCTCATTCAGTTATTGTATAAAATTTCTTGTTTTTTCTTTGCAATTTACAAAATTATTGTTCACAAATTGAAGTGTTTTTAAGTTTGGTTAGTGATAGATTTGCCTTAGAGATCATTGCAAGGCTGAGACAAACAAGTATTGTTAGGGATAAAGGAAGTTTTAAACTGAAGATTTCAGAATGTGGAATTGTTTACCTTTTTAACAACTGTACCATCCATGGTGTACTAAGGAACAGCCAAGCTGAGCCATTCTTTGTCTCTTAAAGTCCTTTTAAGTTAAGGCAAATTAGCCTTCCTGGCCTTGTTTTTTGAGTGAAAATTCTACTACCTTTTAAACACCTGATCAAGGCCAGAAAGGTTAGTTTATATGGAGATAAGAGAATAAAAATGAAGCTGTCATGTATGAAAGAGGTCTATGTGCAAGTGTTGTTGCTCACAAACCTTACTTATGATCTTCTGTGATCTCTTGATCTTTCCAGAACTTGTTGACTGTGACACTGTTGATCAAGGCTGCAATGGTGGACTACCATCTAATGCTTATAAGCAAATCATGAAACTTGGTATTAATAAGATCATTTATTACAATGAAATATTTTGGTGAAGTGACTTTTAGAAATACTGGTAGCTGAGTTTTTTTTTTAAGTTCTAAGTTGATCTTGATTCTGGTCCTTTTACTCGTGGATATGCAAAACATAAGGAGAAATGATGTGGAGTGTACATGTAAGCGTGGCCACAGGAGTCTGGAGAAAGAATGCACCTTATTAAAGATGGCAGGCTGATAGTTAACGATGGTAGACTTTGTCAAGTCACTTTGATTTAGATTCTCATTACTTGTACTGAACAGTTGTATCTTTGAGATTTTGGCAAATATGTGAAACTTAATTTTGGTAACAGAGATGTTCTGAATGTGTCAGAGATTTATGCTATACTGTATTGTAGTACGTTTGAGTGGTCTAACAACCTTGATTTTTTTCCTATTGAAATTTTGTGTTCAGGTGGACTTGAGACTGAAAAAATGTATCCTTATGAGGGATCTGATGATAAATGCAAGTTTGCAAAGTCAGAAGCTGTTGTTTACATCAATGGGTCTGTTGCGATATCTAAAGACGAAAATGGTAAGTCAGGGTTTCTACAACCGTCTGTTCTTTCTTCATCATTCTGAATGACATTTTCAATCCTTCTTTACTGGCTTTGGAATTTCTTTCTGCTTGAAGGGTTAACAGCCCTGTAGTCAGAGCCATAATGCTTTTGGTGAACATTATGGAACAATGGTTTTACTCTCATTTATGATGTAGTTTACAATGAATTTTCAGGTTTAAATGACTTAAAATTAATTTAAGTTGTTGGTGTATTTATGTGGTTTTTTTTTTTCATTAATCCTTCAATTGAGGATAACTCAAATCAAATTTGGTGTAGGCAATTTTTTTTTTCTTTGAGATTATTATGAACTTCCACACAGGTACCCGGTAATACCTATTTTTTAGTTCAGTAATTGAAGCCATTGATTTGTTTACCAATTCATATATTATTTCATAGTAATCAGTCATTTGATACAATCAACTTACAAGTTTGTGCAGGTTGTTTTACCGCACAGTTGCAGTGTGATTTGTGTATGCAGCAATGAGATAGGTCAACTTGTTGAAGGTTTGTTCATCATGTACTTACCTCACAAATAATGTAATTTTTTCAGATATGGCTGCCTGGCTGGTGAAGAACGGACCAATATCTATTGGTATTAATGCTAACATGATGCAGGTAAACTGAAGTGCATGCTTCCAACTATTCTCGATGTAAAAGTTTTCCATGTTATGTTCCTCATTCAAGCTTTGAGTTTATGCTTTGCTTGATCAACCAGTGTACAGGTTATCCATGGTCTGAACTAAAAACTACAAACTGTACACCAATTCATCTGATAAGGAAAAACCCAGCATTGGCACCAAAAGCTATTACATGACTTTGTTGAAATCTTCAATGGTGATCACACAAAGAAGCGGTCATTAAAAAAATTGTGCCTCAGTGGATAATTTTATATGCAATTTTTGCACAGGTCTGGGTGGAGGGGGGGGGGGGAGTGGGAGCTCAAACAAAACAATGAGAGAAGGGTGTTGAAGCTTCAAATCCAGGCATTTGTTACACACCCTTTGTTACACATGTAGGCTTCTAAGTTCACCTAACATCAAAGATCTTGTCACTTCTGGGGATAAAAATGGTAGGGAGGGGTCCCTTAGACTTACTGCCCCCTCCCCCCAATGTATATGTGGTTCTTCTTTATTAACCCTTAAAGTCCTAGAAGTGATTTACATGTAACTTCTCCCTATAACATCCAGACACTATCCAACAAACAGGTTATGAGATTACTCAAACTTATCAGTTAGAGGTTGTTATCATGATATGACACCAAATTCTTGTAACTAAATTACAAGGAAATGTTTAACAGCTAGATGGGAGAATTAACAATCAGATCTTGGGAGCTTAAGGGTTCAGGTGAAGGCTTCTTTACCATGTTGTTTTTTCATTTGTTAGTTCTACTTAGGGGGAGTTGCTCACCCATGGAAGATTTTCTGTAATCCAGAATCTCTGGATCATGGTGTGCTGATTGTAGGCTATGGCGTCAGTGAGTATTGCTGTTCTTGTTTCCTTGCTTTGAAACATGTGAGATAGCTCTTTAGGGCAAGTTAAAGGCATGAGCTTATGAACCTTTATCCAACCAGCCATGTTCGAGGTAGAGCTAGATTGGACATAAGGGGAGTGGGCAGGGACAGATGACATGCTCAGCCCAACCCCTCCCCTCTCCTTTCTTCAGACCATCAGTCACCCCTTTGGTACAATTTTTTTGCTCCCCTGCCTTCTACTGCTGTAAAATTCAAAGCAGCTATGATGTAAAATAGCAGCTATGATTTAACCAAGAAAACACTGAGCACTCACATTTCAAGAGCAATCCTGCTCTTTAGACTATAAGTGAAGTTGTTAGAGGTTTCATTGGTTACCCAAGGATGTGTTAAACATGATGCTGTGGGTGAAATGTATTACACTTGAGGTTTTTCATAAGTGAAATGCTTTTATTTTCACAATTATGGGAATCAGAGCCCAGGCCATTGTATTTCAACCTCTGATGTTCTTCCACTGAGCTACAGAGAATCTTATGGTGAGCTAGGACATTAATAAACGTTCCTTTACGTACGTTGTATTGGAAGCATTTTACACACCGTTGGGGTCAGCAATGTGAAAAGTGTCATGTGTGTAATAGAACCAGATAGTTCAAAATTTACTACCTTTTTCTACTTTATTAACCTAAAAATATGACATCTCTTTTTACAGAGAATAGCTGGTTGTGGGGGGATGAACCATACTGGATCATCAAGAACAGGTATAGAATGATAGACTCCATTAAAATCGGTCCTGTAAAATGTACTTTCATGCACATTAAAACAATTATAATTTGCTTCTTTTGAAATCTCCAAATTAAATTTTTCTTCTAACTTTTTTTTTTAAATTTTGACTATGAGAATTTGTTGCATTTTAGTCTATATCCCAAATGTATTTTTTCAATTCTTCTCGTCCCTTCCTATTGTAAGGAAAAAGTTCTTTTTGATCGCTCCTGGAAGCGAAAGGGTTAGAGTTAGTATTCCTAAGGGTTGAAGTGAGATCCAAACAGAATAATCTTTGGTTGTTGGCACTGTTTTATCGGAGCTTATTTTACTGTGTTCTATGAACATTGTATGTGGCTTATTAAAACATTTCTTTTTTCATTCTAGTTGGGGTGAAAGCTGGGGCGAACAGGTAAGTTTAATTTTTTTTTTTCCTGACAGGAGGCAAGAGCCAAAGAGAACGACACAGTATTTTTCGTGTCGCTTCTATATCTCGTGACTCTTCACTCGCGTGACACACCACTCGCGTGACTCACCACTCGTGTGACTCACCACTCGCGTTCGCCTCGCTGTTGCTTCGTGCTTGACGCTTAGCCCGGAGGCTAGCGTGTCTCATGTCACAGGGACTGTTGTGGGGAACTTAACTAACTTAAATCTGCCCATGTCTTTTGCCACAGGGATACTACTTGATATATCGTGGAGACGGCAGCTGTGGTTTGAACACCATGTGTACCTCGGCCGTCGTTGACTGAGCAATTCTCAGGTCAGGTGATATGCTTGTAAATGAAATATTTTAAACATTCATTGAACATAATGTAGAAATGACGAATTTTTGTAAATATTAAGCATTTGTTTTCATTATCTCTTTTATTGTAGGTTTTGAATCAAGTCATTTAGTGCACTATACCTCTGATACCTGATTTAAATTAAAGCATGTAGAATCAATTTTTTACATTTTTCGTAGCCATGGGCTTTTATTAGTAAAATGTTTTTTTTTCTTTAGTTTTTAATTCGTTTTATTGCCTCCCACACAGTTTTCACTTGTATAGTACTTGACTTACTTTTTATCGGAGAAATCAAAACAAAACCTCGCAAAAAGATGTGGAAAGAAACATTTTGAAGTTTGTTGGATTTGGAATGTTAAAAGATGGAGTTATTGGTCAGCTTAAAATACTGGCAGTGGCTATGTAAGCTTGGTATGGAGGATCAAATTTTTAATTGTTTTTTTTTTTGTAAGAAATGTTTTGTTAACGGTTTAATTGACATCGAAACTTAGTAATAAGATTTTTATTGTTCTATTTTCCAACCTTTTTATGCATGTTTTAGCTGAGCTATATGACTGGCTTTGTAGAGAGGGATATAGAATTTGTAGCCTTTGTTATGATATTAAACAGTGAGTTTTGCCAATTAAAACAATGGTGTGTTTGTTTGACTTGAAATAACCTCTTTTTGAAATTGTGAGTACAGTTTAACTTTATTGGATAAAAGAGAGATGAAAATTAACATCAGTATGCATATTATCCATACTATTTTCCATATATGAGGATAATTTGTTTTAATAATCAAGAGCCTCTTAAGTTGGTGATCATTTCCTTTTTTGTCACTCCGAGGGTTTAAAGGGTTACCTTAGTGTATGGCTTGCTGTTGATAGTTTTCTTTTTTTGCGAGGATGAGTCGTCTGATGACTTAGTCATGCCGTTATCCAATCGGCTGTTGATTGGTCATGACTTCCTCTACGAAAGTAACAACCAACCAATCAGGAATACTTTGGATTGCGTTTGCTGTGACGTCATGAGTGACGTCTTAGAATTGTCGGGCCTAGTCCTTCCACGAAGAAGGAAAGTATTTTAAGATCTGTCTTTGAAGCAATTTTTTTTTATTTGGGAAATGCATTGATATCTAAAGTACGGTCGCTTGAGGTTCATCTTCGTCAAGTGGTATGTCTTCGAGTTTTACTTCTGTTTCATCCGCTTCGGGCTCAGCTAAGGTTTCTGTCATCTTCCTAAACGACATCGGATTCTTTAAAAACCTGTTCCATGAAGAACAAACCCAAACAATTAGAAATAACTGGTAAATATTTCCCAGGGACACAGAAAAATTAAATAACCAAGTAATACTGGAAGGAATTAGATGGTTTAATTCATTATATTCTTATTCCAGCGCGATTGGTCGAGAAAATCAAAACAGGGGTTTATATAGAATACTTGAGGTTTGAGAGAAATCCTGGATTCTATGAGGTTCACTTCACTGCGCTCGGTGATAGGTGAAAAAAAAATTCACACCATTTTGTTAACCAATCAGATACATAACCAAAACCAGTTGTGTTTTGGCCACGTGCGTTTTCCCGCGCGTCACTGTTTTTTTAAATTTTCTTTTACTCTCATTGGTTTATGATATTTTCCTTTGCTCTCATCGGCTGATGTGATAAAATAAGTTTTACAACTTATCTCAAAGCCGGCGTTTCCAATTGTCTAGTGATTGCTGAAGGAGGAGGACGAAGCAAAAAGGAACCGAACACAGAAAAGCGGACACTACATTTTAAATGTTTAAACTTACTTGGTCAAGATCATCGGAATGATTATCAGTACAGCAGCCACAAGAAATGGCAACCCTCGAAAACCAAACTTAGAGGATTGGATGTACATCGGATTAAAGATAAACGCGCCCAAGAAGTTACAGAATGTATCCACTGTGGCCACCGAGGAAAACATGGCACCTAAAGAATTTAAAAGTGATTGATAAATGATTGATACCACAGTCAAAGAAAAATGAGATACATAGAGACACATAAAGGCGCGCTTCTGGGAGGGGTGGAAGAGGATTTTAAGAGGAGGTGTTCAGGGGCAATTGAGGGGATCAGTAATTGAAAACAGAGAATAAAGGGGATGCTACAGAAAATTGACTGCCAATGAGGGGGGGGGAGGGGGGTATCATAAGAATATTACTGAGCCTTATGGGAGGATCAGGTAAGTTTAACTAAAATCCTCTGATTCCCCCCCCCCCCCTCAAGCCGATAAAAAAAAAATGACCAATTCCTTAGAAATAGCATTTCCCTCGATGTGTTCTAAACCATAAGACGTAAAACATCTTTTCACTTCTCTGCCTCCCGGCCCTTTCAGACCAGCCCTGTTCTAAATGAGATATTATGATCCAACTGATAGATTTCTACAGAATTTAGGGGAAGTGGGAGAGACAGACAAGCTAACCCAACGTCTCCAAAACAAATGAAGGTAACATAGCCAACATAATCAACTTAAATTGAGGTCGCAAACAATACCCTCATCATGAGCAACATCCTTTTCAACTGATATGGATAAAATGACTACATGTGGCAGGGGCGTAATCACAAGATTTCTTTAAGGGATTCTACTCTGGCGTGTTATTAGCATTTGGGAGGAACACAGGTTGTTGTATAAAATATGTATATTATATAAATTTTTTTTTCTAAACAAGGGAGAATTCATTGGTACTCTGGAATTTCTCTCAGCCAAACCCTTGTTATTAGACAAGGAAGGGGTCATCTGCAACCCTACAACCCACTCAGCCACACCCCCTTGTTGCTAGAAAAGAGGTCATATGCACCCCTGGACCTCAGCCAGCCACGCCTTTGTTGATAGACAAGCAGGGGGTTATATGCGCCCCTGGATCTCACCCAGCCACACCCTCCTTGTGAGACACAAATAGCTCAGTCAAGGCTTACCTCGTTCATCAGGTTCAACCATCTGTGACATCATCCCTTTGTACAACGGAACAACAGCACCGCCAAAAATACCAATAAGGGGAACTGTAAAAAGAGTCAGATTTTCAAACAAAGAAAGTGTGATCGTAGTTATTCTACAGAAATGGTTGTAACGGGTAACTCGTCTTGAGGAAGGTGGTTTAACTCCTTCATGACGAAAAGGAGGGTCGAATGCATCTCATGCTCTGAACCTTTCCACCCCCCCCCCCCCACCCTCTTCCCCTTTGACTACACTCCTGAATTCATGATGCGAAATAAACTTCCTTGTAAATTTAATTTCGGGTTCAGTTCTCACCTAAAAAAACCATCCATGTGCGATTACTAAAGGCAAAGAAAACCAGCGAAAGGCATTGGGACACCATGCCAACTCTCATGACATTCACCTCGCTCATGAACCTTTTCAGAATTCCGATTCCCACGATTCCACCAAAACCCTGCATGAAGAATCGGAAAGCCATAAAAACCCCAAGCGTAGCTGGTCCCCAGCAGAGTGGGGTGCGCAGGACAAAAAGCGACACTACTCCACTGATACCCAAAACCCCTAGAGTGATTATCCCATCCGAGATGAGAAGCATAAGGAGATTTTTTCTTCCGCCGTTTCTTGGTTTCTTGTACACACTCCATACTGCTTTAAAGCTGTCTAAGCTGAAGAAGCGGATCTTGTTTTTCTGGCTTTCGCGTTTTGATTCCGGTACCATGAACGCCGCCCATAGCAACCCGGCCACGTGACAGGCGAAAATGAACCAATAAGGAGGGATGAAACCGAGTCTATTCAACCATGCACCGCTGGTCAACTGGCTCACGACTCCGCCAATGAATACCACGAGCTGGACAACGGCTAAAATAGAAAACGTCGAGAATCAGTAGAACAAATCTCTCCAAAACACAAAACAAAAAAAAAAACGGTCACATGGCTATGGGGGATAGGACTGCTAACCCTAGCTGATAATTTTACTACAACGCAGAATACTGTTCACCAATTCAAACGAGGCGAAGGAACTTAATTTGATTGCTATTCCAGTTAATGTAACGAACAATTGCAACGCACTCAATCTTGTTGATTGACTTTTAAAAAATGTGATCAAGATACCTTTTACTAACCAGACGAAAATCGTATACAATACTGAAGCCCGCTGATATACAAGAAAGAGCAGCGGTACAAGCCTGCACACGCAAAGCGTACATTTGTAATTGTGATCCCACCCTGCCCTTCGCCCTCCTTAAGAAAAATCCACGTTACGCCGCTAGCCAGTCGTGGATTTAACTTTTTCAAGTTTTTGAGTGGTAACACAAAATGGAACTAATCCAGGTTTCGTTTGCCATTTTAAAAATAGACAGAAAGAATTAACTAACCAATGTGGATAGCGAGTCCTTCTTCGGTTGTGATGTCAGAAACATAAGCGAAAGCAGCCATATTCATGATTGTAAAGAATCCCGAGAAGCCATTTATGGCCGAGCCGACAAACAACACAAACACTGGCCAATCAAAATACATTATAAGCAGAACAGTAATGGCCTCTAGTGCACTCCCTAGAGGAGGGGCTAACAGAGCGGGACGTCTTCCACCGGTGTCCGTCCAAGGACCCAAAAGAAGGACCATAAGAATGGACGGTAGAGACTGGAAGAGGATATTTCCCATGTCAATTCTAGCCGCCAGGGTTTGCACCTAATGATTAAGAAGAAAAGAAAACATGCTCACATTTGGGCTCCTCATCACTGAAATGATCCTTAAAATCTTACGAATGAGGGGAAAACTAACAGGAAAAACTGTATCATCAAAACAGAAATTCAAAATTTTTCAGTATGACCGTAACATTACAAAGAACTTCATCATGATGCTACCTACCTCTTTTTCCAACTCCTCCAAAGACGTACCGTTTCCATTAGAATCTTTGACACATCCCTTTTCGGTAGTTGCCGATATGTTGTACGGAAAGCCCTTAAATTCACTGACTCTAAAGTATATGTACTGTGTCATGACAGGGAGACTCATGAACAAACCAAATGTATAAAAAAGTACGACTGGTTCCACTGTTAGGTAACGTCTCCATCTTGGCAAATTCAGAGTAGGCATTGTGGTTCTTTATTAAACAATAAAAATCAAGGAAGCGTGTTAATAACGGTAGTAATTTTCGTAAACCGCTGCTATCTCGCCACGCACCAAAATAAATACTCTAAGTCATGATTTGCAATCTGCGTCAATCTTCTCCTATGTTGACCATTGTCGTACAATTTAAGTGGATTCTTACCTCTTAAGCACTCACCAACCCAAGCAAACACCTGTTACAAGGTTGTATCAAGGTTTGAAGAGATTCTCCAACATATAACATATCAAAAATTACTCAGCATTCCGCGAGTAATTTTTTTCCTTGTTCATATTTAGCCCCTGTAATTACGACGATTTCGTCAGTTTATTTACATATCCGAAAATACGATGCTCAAATCAAACCAATTTTACAAAGTTGTACAATTTCTTCTGTAAAATTTCAATTAGATATTCATATAAATATCACTCAATCAATTAATGAAAAAAACGGCTTTTTGCCCTTTGGTAGCGGATTTTAATTTTTTACTTTTTCGTGACGCTTTTTTACACTATCATTGATTCCAGCTTTTAGCGTCCATCTAAGATATTGCAATTCAGCTCAGCAAATTAAATTTGCATCATGAGGTGTTGTCGATAAAGTTACTTTACTTCAAAAGTGCTTAAAATAGAAACACGTACTCCAGAACGAAGATGGTTTGATGTGAAGTCACGTAAGTGTGACGTTTTAAAGTTCGCAGTCACGCAAAAGCCAATCACATACTCAAAATCCTGAGAACTGTTCACTAAACTGAGATAATGAATATTTTTATTTGAAAAGATTAATAGACAAAACCGAATCAAGTTTTTCATCTTAACTATACAAATCCAAAAAGACCGGCGCTTTCATCTTCGACCAAGCGTGATCTGCTAAATATTGCGTTACAATTACATAAACAGTAGGAGACATTTTTGCAGCACCGTGCAAGAATATGCAAATGTCGCACTAGAAAGAAAGACAACGAAATTTGTCCAAACGTGTCTATCTTATTTGGACAACGACGACGAATAAAACACCATGACATGTTCAATAACTTCCATATCGATAAAAGTTAGAAACGACGGGATTAGAACGCTGTCTGTCTTCTTCGACCTAACAATACTGGTCAATCGTTCGCACGAATTGTTTGTACGCGATCGCAAATTGTAAACTCAGGCAGTCTGTCAATACCATCTTTTTGATAGAAAAATAAATAAAAACTGAGTCAAAAACGGGTAAAAATTTACGAAGTTTTACAAGCCTCATCAACTTCACGCTGTTCGGCGTGGTTCGCCGCCCTGTCGAGTGTATGTCCCCCCATCCAAAATCGGACCGTAGTTCCGAATTGAAATTTCTTATGTTTCTCGCGAAAGCGACTCCAAAATGTCCTCAAGTACCCTCCCTTAACCTGGTAATGAACTAAAAGCTTCATAAGAAGGTCCTTGTCTTACAAGCAGAGCTTTTTAAATAGGTGCACACTTGCAACGAACGAATAAAGACCAGGTGAAGAGAGAAACTGTATAACTGTAATTATTGTAATTACAACCAACACGATATTCCACCTGAAATTTAAAATGTATCTCACCTCTTTCCTTGATATTTCTGTCTGAGTTATGTTACTTGATAATTAATCTTCTATTGAAAGTGACGAATGTTTCGTAAATGTTTGTATTGACTCCAAAAGATCACAGAATCTTCTTACAAGATTGCTATCTCAGCGGGTCTTTGTAACACATCTAAAGTTCACGTAATCACTCCGCATTCTAGTAGGGTAGGGTGGGGGCCTTTCGTGCCGTTGCGCGTACTGTATTGATTACTGTAGCAACAAGTACTTATACAAGCATCATCGATTTTTTCTGCTTTTTTCGTGATTTCGTCAATTATATTCCTATACGATTATTTGAACATCGCCCGGGAAGTACGTATTGAGTGATATGGTAACAAGTACTTTAACCCACGCTGGTGATATGACTGCTGAATGACGTAAAGGTAATGTAATGAAGTAAGATGATTGTTGTAGGTCGATGGAGGGCTGAACGTTGATAAAAACATAATTTAGAAAGGGGTGGAATGGCAAGTGCCTCCCAACTGACTGAGCCATTAGATGAAAACACAACACTGAAAAACAAAAACGAGTACATCTGTTCCGTGAAAAGCGATAAGTTTGGGAACAGCGTCAAAGTTAATCCAAGACAAAACTGAAAACTGTCCCAATAATAAGTTTCAATTATTTTTTTTATTTTTCATATCTTTACAATTTCAAAAATGGATTGGGTCTCCCATCTTCATGATAATTGTTATAAAAATATTTATCAATTTATTCCAAATGACTTCTCCATATATTCTCCCAATTCTGGCTCTTTTGTAATCAAAATTAGGTTTTTCTGTAATTGACTGATTGTCGTGAGCTTTATATTTTGCCTTCATTTTGACTGTAATAATTGCCTTGTTTTAAAAATAAAATATCCTTTTCAGTATATAAATTCTTATTAATCTCATGAAATTAAACACGATTTCCCCTTTCGGCTTTCATTAAACCTGTGCCACAAACTCTTTCGCCTTGTTCGAATATATAGAAGCAGCGCGATTAATCGTCGAGCGGGGAAGTGGAAATTTTCTTCACGCCTCCCCATAGTGGCTTTTATCCAAATGTCACGCAACATAATATGTATTCCTACAGAAGACAGGTCACGGCGGTTATGATGAAAGGTAACTTACTCATTGACATGACCGCCCCAAGAAAACTTTGCCAATCATTTACAATTGTAACAAGAGCCTGCGAGCGCGCTCTTGTTAGAGCTGCGAAACGACGACGACGCCTGCGAGAAGTCTGCAAGAGTCTGGTGCAAAAATTGCCAGAACGCTAGGCGACCTCTCGCACGCTCTCTTCGCTCACCGGTTCGAAACTCGCGAGCTTCTCTGCTCGTGTCGTAACCTTAACAAAAGCCTGCTCGCAATAGTCTCAGTTCCACGCCTCGCTTCTGCCCCCTGCCCATAGCCTCAGTTTTATGCACATAATCTTTTTCAAAATTTTCATGATTCATTTGAAGGGTAAAAATAACCTTTTATGATTCAGTATCAAAGGAGCATCGCACTCCCTTAAGGAACTGGTTGGATGATGGGGGAATTATCGGGCACATAAATATCAGGAGAGTCGGGCTCATAAGGTTCATCTTCTTTCTCATCTTCGCTATCTTTGGTATTTTCATTGACGATTTTCCTTCTCCGTGAGAACATCTCTTGATCCCTCAAACAACTGAAAGGTAAAAGCACTAAATCATTAACTAGTAATAAACAGTGTTAGCGACGGATATGAAGCATAGCCAGTAGCTTCTGTTCACGAGGATAATCATAAAAATTACAATTTCCTCGATTGCGATTGGTTTAAAAAACTTCTATTTACCACTAATTAACTTGCCAAGATGTTTCCCGACAGTTTGTCATTGCACAATTTAATAAGCCAGTCACATCTTATGTTGTAGTTTAAATCAACTGATCACAATCAAAGTTGTAGTTTAAGCGACGTTTTCGAATTCTGCTGCGCAGTCGTACGATTTTGTTACCACTTGTATGATTACAGACCGAATTGGACTCTACTCAGTTCTATTACCATTACTTACCAACAAGTTTCCTCCGCAGCTTTATGGCCTTTTCGAGACGTTTAGTTGGTAAAACGGAGCAAAATAGTAGTAACAATACGGCGCGATGGTAGGAGGAGTGAAAAATATTTACTACGTGTTTCGTTTATTAGCTGGACGCCAATAACAGGCTAAACAGGATCTCAATGAATACTCTCTCTTTTTGGAAATAATGGCACAGCACACCTCTGAAAAGTCTTACATACCTAGTTGCATAAAAATTTTTAGAGTCTCAATTTTCACGAACTTTATGGATCTTCAGCAATCCACAAACATCTTTTTTTCCACAGAAAAAGAAAAACAGCAAATATTCATCTTTTAGAAGAGGGAAATAACAGGAGAGTGCATTAAGCATAATTCTATGTGATCAATTTTCTGCACAAGTCAAAATTACTCTGAAGTTTCACAAAGGCACGTACTGCGGGCTTCACACCGTAATAATGCGATGCATTTAAAGATTACTGGAAAATTCATTGTTCTGAACAATCCTAGAAAGATTTGAGGGAAACTATGCGATTGGACGATATTAAATTGAATATCAAAAGTAGTCAAGGATTGTATTGGCCTTTCTATTGGTAATCTTTTTCAAAAATGTATGATACTCTTACCACCGTCTCAGCCACTCAGATGCAAAACTAAAACTGATCGAGTCACTCTAGTTTTCCCGCGCTCGAGTTCTTTTTTGCTCCTTGCTTTGTTCTGATTGGGTATCGTGATTGCCGCGGCCTTCGTTTCACGACGCTAAATCTAAAGCGCTTTACATCCCACTTTCGTATACAAGATGTATTGAGCCACGCCGACAGCTGAGATGTAAATATCTGCTCCCGAATGCCCTAGAAAATGTGAATTCCCGTCGAAATTATCTGATAACAGCTAAAAAATAATACTGAATGAACTCACAAGGTACAGAGCAGTGGTAGCAGCATCAAAGTGCCTCCCAGGACAAACACAAATCCCGGCATGTTGAATTTCAGAGATTTGGGGTACAAAGAACTGAACAACGCAGTACCGCCGAAAGTGCAGAGCATCTCTATGGAGGAAACCGTGGAGAAAAGTGACCCTAAAAAAAAAAAAGAAAACAGCAAATTAATCCATACATCACAGCAATGAGAGATCTGAGTTAAGGAAAAAAAGATGAGCGCGCTAAATCTCGGATCGTTCCCTAGCCACAGCTACTAAAGAAGAAAGAGCGTTTGCATTTAAGGGTAAGAAAGATGTCAAGAAAACGGGAGAAAAGGTTTAATTAGGAAAATGAAAGGTTGCGCGTTAGAGAACTTGGTAAATCATCGCGGAAAAAAAAAAAAACGTTCATCTAAAGTTTCGTTTAAGAATCAAGTCCAAATTGTAGCAGTACTCGTACAGCATATCTTTACCTTGATCGTCTGTGCTCACAATTTTTGACATCATAGCTCTGAAGACAGGCTGTCCCGCACCACCAAAGATACCAACTAAGGGAGCTGAAAAAATAAAATGAAAGAGATAAAAATATGAAACAAGAAGAACGAAAATTGAACCTTGGAATGCAAGTAAGTATCACTATCTTCAGAGTCCTCAGACTTATCTAAAGCTCGAAAGATCTGAAGATTGCTTGCGTACTTATCGAGAACATTCTGACTTCTTCGCGCGGAATCTTCCTAGTACATTGGGATGTTGAATAATTCATAATAATCTATATTTAAATAATTTTTGAAACACACGAAGGATCTCTTTTTTTTCGTTTCAATAATAATTGAAAGCTTTCGACTCTATACTCACCCATGAAAACCATGAACTCGTTTGCGGAGAATCCTAGAAAAATCAAAAACCCTGTGTACGACAAGATGGCGATACGACTGACAACGGCATCTGGGAGACACATCCCGAGCACTTTTATAGCTGTCACTCCACCGACTCCATGCATAAATTGACGAAACGCCAAGAAATATCCCACTAACGTCGGCGAAAAACACAAGGGCGAGTGAAGAGTGTAAAGATTCACTACGCCATTGATTCCCATCACTGCTATCGCCAGAACACCGTTACAAAACGTCAAAACCACTAAGTTTCTTTTCTTGCTGCCTGTAGCTTTGTCGTAAACCTTCCAGCTGGATTTCAAGTTCTGAAGGCTGAATAACCTTCCTGGGTTTTCGCTGGATTTTGCGCGCGATTCTGGTACAAAGAAAATGGCGTAGAGCACGGCGGCCATATGGCATCCAAATATGATCCAGTAAGGAGTGATGAATCCGAGTTTCTCTATCAACAGTCCGCTGGTCAGCTGAGCCACCATGCCGCCAAGAAATACAATTAGTTCGATAATACCTGTAATTTTGTGAATAAAGAAAAAGGAGTGATATGCGGCATTAAAATATATGGGGATATTTTCCATTCTGATTGGCTGACAAGATAATAAGTTCTTTTATTCAGCCGCCTTCCCATGCAGGAAGGCAAAAAGTATTGGATCAATGTCAGAAACTGTACACCTACCCCTCCCCTAACCTTGCAATAGTCAACTGATGACAAGTTAAGGTTAACGTTGTGGTTGTTGAGGGAGGGGTATGTGCATAGTTACTCAGATACTGTCATTGATCCAAGGTATTTAAGAGGATCAAAAACTTTAACTAAGACTTTATGCTGATTACCAGGGGATATGAAGTATTATTCACTAGAGGCCTGAGGAAAAGAAAGATGAGTTTAAAGACTTTCCCAACTTGCAATTAGCCTTTCATCATTGTCTACCATTGAAAAAGTAGCCTAGTGCAAGTATGATAAGTGGTGGAAGGAGTTTGTATTCCATGACACTTGTTTATCAAAGTGTTATGTGAAATCTGTCCCTCCTTCCACTCCCTTCTTTGACTCTAATTGTGACAAAACGGAAGACCTACATATTGCTTATCTGAACCCCTCAATTCTACCAATTACCAAGGAAGGGGAATGTTATTTTCAAAAAATAATATCAACAGCTGTTAGGCACAAGACTCACCCAATCGTAGGGCAATTCTGGACTCCTCTGTTGTATCTGCCACATAGGACATGCAAGCTAAGATGATAGTTGTGTAATATCCACAAATACCATGCAGAAATCCACCAATGAACAGGCAGTAAATAGGCCATTTCAGGTACATGACTAAGAGAACTACAACAGCTTCTAATGCACTGCCAAGAGTAGGTAAGATCAGGGCAGGGCGTCGACCAACTTTGTCTGTCCATCCACCCATGAATAAAGTAATGATGATTGATGGGAGGGCAGAAAACATAACAATACCCAGCTGAACATATGAAGCATCCGTTTGCACCTGTGGTAGATGAAACATCATCACATAGGTAATTTCATTAAACAGCAAGCAGGTCCATAAACAGCAAGCAGGTTGTCAATTTATCAGTGCTACAGAATGAGCATTTCTTGGCCCCCTTTGTGCCCATTTACATGAGCCAGCAAGGGATCTGCAAGGGATCTGGAACCCTTGTCATCAAGCCTCCAAAGCTGATTACACATGCTGAAATGCAAAACCTTCTTTTATTGCACATATATTAATGTCACAGCATGAAATAATGTTTGCATGGTTTCCAACAATTAAACCAGTTTTCATGCAAAATAACAATGTAAACCAATTACACCTGGTATCAAATTACCACACAGTAGTTATGGCTAAATCGAAAATCTGTTATTTCCACTCTGCCATGTATCTTGGAGAACTGTGGAGTGGATGCATTTGAATATGGTTTAAAACTAAAAATAATACAATCACTGCACTTCCAGTCTGAAGGCTCAATGCATTACATTGATTCCATACCTCTTTCTCAAGCTTTTTCATGGAAGCATTCAGGTTCTTTCCTTCACATCCTGTGTCTTGCTGAAAGTGATAAGGGAATCCCTTTGCATCACTCAGCCTGTGGTAAATAAACTGCTGCGACACTGGAACATTCATGAACAACCCAAATGCATACAGGAAGAGAACAGGTTCCACTGTCAGCAGCTGTCGCCATGAGAAACCACTTCCCTCTGGCATTGTGATAACTTCTGTGATTACGACGAAGAAAGCATAGATAAAAGTGATAGTAAATAGTAACTAGATACGATGAAATTAATACTTCAGAGCCCTATTCGAGTCACATGCATTGTCACTGATTGTGGTGTTTTGAACTTAAAGAGGAAAGGCCAGTATATTCAGAAGGAATATCCAAAATTTGATTCTAAAAAAATTGTTTAAAACGGATAAATAACCGCTAGCGTTTCCACTGAATACTCATCTTCCACTAAATTGTCTTCCACTTGGTCACGCAACCTCGCTACGTGACGAACTGTAATCGAAGTAAAAATACAAACATGCAGCTCAAAGGCTGCGAGCATTGTATCATAGCTCACTTAATGTTAAAATTAATATTATAAATGAGACACCTAGGTAATTCTCTGCCAAAGATTTTGTGAAAGTGCTTATTCTGACATCGAACGCTACATTTTACTCTGAAACTTTCGATCCACGGGTAGTGCTCAGATGTCGAGCGATTGGCACAATTTCACAACAATTAAGTGATCTTTAAAATTCTGCAAGAAAAGACGAGTTTGTTAACTAAAATATTTCTATGGGTAAGCTAAGCTAAGCTCATAAAGTTAAACCGTTAAAAGCGACAAATTAAATTTGCAAACTTAACCAGCGATCACTGAGTAGTGCATCAGCTGAATTCATTGTTTGTCTGATCTTCCTCGATTGAGTCAAATATTAGTGCAACATGACAAGGCATTAAAAGATATAAATTATTTACCTCGTGTACTAACCTCTAGGGATTATACACTGCTGGAAAGGTATCTAAGACAGCGCACAAGAGCTCACAATCACCTGTTCGAGACTTCCCTGACGCGCCTGGACGGACAATGTCGAAGTCCTCTGCGGTTGTGTAATCAGTAATGCCGATGAATTCCCGAGGATAGGGAGGTGGAGGATGAGGGGATATATTAAGTTGGCGGGGACGGCAGAGCGTAAGGGGGAGAGAGGGGGGGGGGGTGCAAATTCATGTCTTGTTCTTTAAATCGTTTGCTTTCAACGGTTCTCGAATAATCCTGCCAAAGGCAAATTTGTAAACACAGAATACGAGAATAGTTATTCATTTATCTAACTTTGGGAACCAGTGAAAACACTGCAAATTCAGATGAATCACTAGGGCTCTCTGGAGACTGATTGTTCATGCATGGTAAACTGTAACCTTTTCCAATGGCGTGATGAGAGAATCAACTTGAGAACTTTCAAGTGAACAATTGGAGGCAAAACTTTATCTTTAATGAAAGCAGTTGAACGGAATATTTAACACTGTATGTACAGTGGATGGACTCTGTTAGTGACTAAGATTCTAAATAATAACAATAATTGTTGTCCATTTTCCTACATCAATAAGCTTTTACTAATAAGTTTCTTTTATTTCCTTATGGAATTGTTCATGTCCCACTTTGCATTTTTTAAACATTCCTTAAGTATCACTGACTAAATATATAGTATGCTTTCCTGAGGTACGTTCTTTCTACACAACTGACCTCCTTAAACAGCACTAGTACGGAAAAAAATTGTCTTTGTTCACTGCAGCCAGTAGCTTCATATCAAGGCGTCAAATAGGTTAAAAAACTGAATTAGCTGTTACAAAGCTAGAAGGAGCTTTTTTTTTTCCATCAAGAGACACCATTAAAGTTTAGTATCTAAATGCTTCATTTCAGCAATCCCTGGGCGTAGACCCATGTTCGCTTGGTCATTTATCGAACCTGAAAGTTGAACATAGAAAAGAAGAACTGATAAAATGATTGCCGAAAGATCTGATATTCGTAATTTCTCCACCGGCACCCAGGCCCAAATTCCACATACATTTGTATAGGGAACACTTGTTAATGGAAATTCTTTACAATTTAGTAATCGGAAAAGAGGAAAGATCCCAAGTCTATAAATAATTATAGTATGTGGTAGGTATAAGGTCAGTCATCATTCACCGCTTGGGGGTGGGGTGGGAGGAGAATTTGAAGAGATAACATGGTTTTCAGGGGGTACGGAGGGGGATATCGGTCGTCAACCGCAGAGTATAAAGGGGGCTATAGAAAATTGACTGCCAATTAATTGCCAATGAGGACGGGGGGTGGGAGGGGGGAGTGGTTGGGTCTCCTAGGAATATTACAGAGACCTATGTAGGATCAGGTAAGTTTTAACGTGACACAAACAAAATTCTCCAGCGCCCCAATCCCCCAGACGATAAATAATGACCGGTCCCTATGTAAGTGTAAAAAAAGTCTGGAATAGGGTGGATCCGAATGAGATAAAAAAACGGCAGCCAGAGAGGAGGAGAGAGGGGAAAGAGGGAAAAGGAAAGGAAGAAAAAAGGAGAGAGAAAGGATAGACAAAAAAGCGAAAAGAAAAGAGAGAATGATTAGATGGGCACAGCGAAAAATCCCACCCTTAGAAAATTTGTCTAGCACTTCACTGCTAGATATATCAGTCTCGTGAGGACGCGCATTCCCCGAACTAAACGTATATGGCAACAAACGCTTCTGCACGGTACAAGACAGCGTAAAGCAAGAATGAACTAATAAGAACTAATACCTGCAGGTGACAACTGAGTAGTTGTTGATACAATAGATCTGCAAATTTGGGTCAAAATTCCTAATCGTGTCCTTCTAATGAATCTGAGCAAATTCTCTCTCACCTATTGTAACAAATAAAGAAACACTGCAACAAACAAGTATAGAAAATCAGCGATTCTACCTAAAGTTCTGAGTGTGGAGGTTTTACCGCATAAGCCATCAATTCAGAGGGCCACCACAAGGAATACGATATTCTGCATCAAACTTACACCAAAGCTGTACGAGTTAAGTTGGAAAATACCTGGTCATCCAAGAAGCCATGGAAGATACAAAACACCAAACCCTAAAAGAATCAAAGGAAACACGAGTGAGGTAAACTTGATCGATGGCAGTAACTGTAGAGCACATAGAACGGTGAGTACCTGGGTCGAGTTGAGTATGATGAACAAATACGCAAGGACTTCACTCCAGTGGATAAAGAACCCCAGCAGCCACGTGACACCCAACAGGGGCAGTAGAGCTGCGATGCTCCTCAATCCTTTTCTGTAAGATGAAAGGAACCTTTAAGGGATCGATCACTGGGGGGAGAGGGATAGAGGATGTTTTTGGGGGGTATGACATGGTTGTCAGCGGGAACGGAAGGATGCTCAGTTGTCGCCAACAGAGTATAAAGGGGGGGACATTGACTGCCAAACGTTCAAAGAGCCACGGAACCACCACTGAAGTTTATCTCAGTTTCTCTGGCGACAGAACGTAGAAGAGCATAGCTCAATTTCAAATACTTCTAAACAGCATTTCCTATTCTGTGCGCACGTGGGAGAAAACATATTTGCCACTTTCTATTAGCCCTTCGCGAATATCTTAGTGAATAGCATCTAGTTAAAAGAGCTTGTTAATTAAAAAAAATCACACATACAACACAAATCTGACCCTTTTACTAGATCATAAGCAAATATATATATATATATAAAAGAAAGGAAACAGGTATGAGAAAACAAAAGAAGAAACTTACCTGGTCTTCTCTACATTATCAGTCTGATATTTATCCGATATCTTGGTGAAGATAACTCTCAGCAGAATTACAAATATCACCAGATTGAACTGGACATGAAAAATTGAAAAATGTTTGACCTTAAAAAACATTCTGATATTCATGTAATGTGTCTGCTTGGTCGTTTGAAGTACAGTAAGTTGGAGCGCTTGATTGAAAGTCACAAGAACAAAACCCAGCCACCTTAGTCGAAACGGCGCAGCAGAACAAAGGAAAGTATCAAAAGAGTTAAACGAGAACTCAAAAGAAACAGACACAGAGGTGTTCATGGTCATTATTTATTCTTCACCCCCACCCCCTCCCCCCCCTCACACCCCGGCGGTAAGTAATCAATAGTCTAAGAAAAAAGCTGGACTTTTCAAAAAACACATAAACAATTACTTCAAAATTGATTTGGGAAAGAAAGTTGAGCCTACCACGAGAATTGCCAAGATTGGTCCTTTATGCAGCCATTCACCGTCATTAAGCCAGCACCTTGAAAAGATTACAATATTCCAACATGACTAAGTAAGGAAAAAGGAAAGCTGATCAATGCATTTTACTTATTCATTTGGAACTTTCCGCTTTGTTGCAAATGAAAAGGAAAAAAATAGAAAATACGATAATAGAAAAATCGATATAGAAAAGTTTGTGAACCAAACCTTTACGATCCGAAAAAATTAAAGAAACAGACATTCAAAACATTATAAATCAAACACATGGGCCTCTTAAAAGAAAAAGTGTGGCAGTTAAAAGAAAGAGTTAATGGTCCTAATCGTGGAAGTTGGAGAGTTATACCAACCTGTCACGTATAATCTCCGCTGAAAGTTTCAGTGATCCACACATGACGTCCTTGTAGTATGTCTTACTCATATCATATGTCACAGGTCTGATGGCTGCTATTAGACCCACAATAACAACTGGTAAACCTGTGGTCAAAGGAGGTTGGTATACTGTGAAATCCCAGATCAAAGTACCCCTGGTTATGGGTTAATCTGATTGTAAACGTCGCGTCAAACACCATAAAAAGAGAAGAGCCAGGATAACACCACACATTACATTATATAAGGTAAGACTGAGGTATAGCATCTCAGTTACATTACTCTCAGTAGCCTCGTTCTCGCGGTCTTTACTGTAAGTTACGAACCGAGTTTTTTCCGCTCGGACTTTTGGCCCAAGCGCTAAAATTACGGGCTATAGATTGGAGCGAAAAAATAAAACAGGTTCCATCACTTACGGCACAGACCGAGAAAACGAGGTTAGTAAGATAGTTATTAAAACTCTGGGTTTAAAAAGAGGGAGAAGATTTAAATTCAAACAATAATTTAAGTTTAGAGGGCGGTACAGTAATTAATGGGCCGCTAAGGTCCGCTAGGCTGACCGATCATAGTGCATGTACCAAATGAGAGAGATGATAAAAGCTGTAAACAGAGCCTTACCCCACCCGATGACAACGTATGTGATATAGAGCTTGTGGACTGAAAAAACTTTCACCAGCTTGATGTAAAGATGAATTCCTTCAACCAACATCCACGTGAAAATAGCGGTGTGTGTTATATGTTGGAGGACAGCTATAGCTGAACATAATTTCTACAATATCACAAAGAAAAAAAAAAAAGAAAGAAATGTCTAGTTGCCATATTAATCTGGGTTTTTCAAGCTGAAAAAAGATCCAATTTAAACTAGGAGTATAGGCTTCTACAAGATTTGCTAAAACCTATCAAGGAAACGATGTGTTCTTATTATCTGAGCGGGAGGGCCGGACGGAAAACATTTGGCTCGTGGTGACAACTCACGGACTTCGCTGCGTTTGGTCCACACGGTCCGACCCGACATTGCCTGTCAATACGCATTTCATAATGGGACCGCCTTCTTTCTCGTTCTTCCTCACTTCTTACATATTTTTTCTTCCTCACATCTCGCGGGGACATACGCTGGGCTGCGCAGCTTTTCCCGACCCTGCTCGAGCCATTGCGTACATTACTTATACCGGGATTTTTTCATAAGAATCAGGATCAGTAAAACTCACCGGTGTCTGCTTCCTGTTTGTAAAAATCCACGAGTCTAAGATCATCACGATGTAAACCAGGCATATGGATATTAAAAGGTTTTTATGAACAAATATTCTCTCAGAGTTTCTTATCCTGTGTTAGAAAAGAGGTCACTCCGTTAGCTATATAGTCGGTACTTCATCGTCAATTAATGTTTGTGTTATTAAATCAGTTGCAGACCAAAGGGTATGTACATTTCAAAGTTCGGCTGGTCAGACATATATATAACTGTTAACTACTGGTCTATCAGTCGGAAGTCAATCCATTTGAACGTACGGCAGCAAGCGAGCAAGTCACTCTTTTAGTTGGCAAGTTAGTCAGTCGGTCAGTTGTTCAGTCAGTCAGTCGGTCGGTCCGACAGTCGGTTAATCAGTCAGACGGCCAGCCAGCCAGTCAGTCAGTTCGTCAGTGCATCGTCAGCAAATCAGATAACAATCAGTCTGTCTGTCTGTCAGTCAATCAGTAAGTAAGTTAGTCAGACAGTCAGTCAGTAAGCTAGCCGAGTCATTCAGCCGGTTAGGCAGTCAACCGGTAAGTCGTCAGTCAGGCAGTCCGACTACTGTGTTATGCGTTGATCAATTCGAAGCTTCAATATCCCCCCTGGCGTTTGAACTTTAGAAGATAAGCGTGTTCAAATCCCCCTCCCCACAGGCCAAACTTGCGCTCGAAAAAGCTCACGAAAGCAGACTCTTTACTTTTAAACACCTCCTTTAAACCACGTTTATTACGTTTATAAGAATTGACACTTGCAGTTCAAATGCCCCACCCCATCCCATACAAGGTTCGATTCCCCCTCCCCCGGTTACAGACGACATTCAAATGCCAGTAAGGTGCCCTGGGGATGCTGAAACGTCGAATTGATGGGCACATTAGTCACACTTCTGAGTATCAAACTGACTGAGTACCTTAGGCAGGAAAGCAGTATTAAGCAAATTACGACAACCACTGTAGAAATGCCGCTGAGAATAAGATCCAGGTGAATTTTAGCCATAGCTTTCCTCTCTTTTTCCTCATCTCTAACTTCCCTGGCTGTGATTTTTAACGTTCCATTCACCTGAGAAAATAAGTTTGAATGATTTAACCAAAGTTTCCGCAACATTGGCAACTGGCCACTAATTTACTGCATAAAAGAATGAAAGGCATATCCGACCCCCCCCCCCCCCTCAGCACCAACGATCTAACTCTTTACCGTTTATAATAAAAGTTATTTGACTTACGTCATATTCAATCCAAGCACAGTTGAAACGTTGAAGAGGAACAAGTACGCGACTGAAATTCATCTAGTGAGAGAAGAACAGGACGTGCTCTTTGAGTCAAAGCTTTCCTCCTTAAATTTCGCTTGATAAGGTAGATGTGCTCTCAATAAAGGTCATTTTGAGAAAAGTATGAGTGAGTTCGATTGGGTTTAGAATTCAGTATGAAATTAAATGATAACCCATGAGTACCTATATTATTATTAGAGATAGGTGGATATTGAATTAAAAACTTTCTTTTAAGTCGATACTCTTAGGATTGAGAGAATTAACACAAATATCCTGACTGAAATTTGAGGTCATTTCCCTCAAAAGGAATTTCAGACATTATCAGTTTTCCTCGTACATTAGAATTTGCGGCGGCCTTTTTTCTTTGGTGCATTACTCACCTCGCTAGTGATGTTTCCCGGAGGAAGTGAAAGGGAGCTGACAGTATCACTTCCTAAGGACAGCTGATTTGGATCAATCCTCAGTTTTAGAACCGATCGCAGCCAATGGATAGTTATAGGAGATTCTGGGCTTAAGTTGCCTCCGATAAATGGAAGAGGAAATACGCTATAGGATATACAGAAGTATACGGGAATAAATTCCATGGAAAACATCAATGAATAAGGAATGAGTCCATTCTTTACAATTAATGTTCTCAAAACCGCGAGAGCATTCCCATGGGTATCGTAAAACAAAAACTAGATACCAGTAGCCAAAAAGGGTTGAGGAAAATATTGCAGGAAGCCAATGAGACTTCAAGCTGTCTGGAGCGCGGGAAAACGCGAGTGATTTGTTACGACTGGTTTTAATGGTGATTCTGATTGGTTAAGAGTTTGGCCCGGGTTTCCGAAACCAATCAAGGCAAAGTAAGAAGGAATAGTTAAATTGCGGATGACGCGCGATTGCTAATTGCTCTGTCACAACAGAATGGTAAATCAACAGGATATCCGTACTTGAATAAGTTTGTGATCTCGAGTTTTTATTTTCCCTAATTTTGTTTCCTTTTAAAGATTTCTATGAAAGGTTCCATTCTCTTTCGCTTCTTTTTGAAGGCATCTTTTGTTTCTAATGTTTTTCTTCGAAATTTTCCACGGGAAATTCGCGTGCGGTCGGCCGGAATTGATCTTCTCGAGCATGGGCGATGTTTGACTGCTGTGTTGCCTTAAATACAGTGCGTTACATCACTTACTACGTGAGGGAAAAAAATGGGAATTGGGATGAGCTGCTCAGCGGAATTCAACCAAAAAGACACTTGAAGTCGATCAATGTCTATTCTTTAAGTCTACGAATTTCACTCACTATTTCAACTTAATCTCGATTTGTATGAAACCCTCGAATCAATAGTTTTCATGCAGGTAATAACAAGCATTAATAACATAATCGTTGTAAATGAGCTACGATGATGAAAAAAAAAATTCTGGTGAAGAAGTCTTAAAATTTTCTGGCTTATTTTTATGCATCTCTCTAGCAATTGCCGTTCACTTGTCAGTATTATTGCACTACGTATTTTCACTTTAGTTTAAAGTAATTGGTCTTTACTTGACTTACTATTCCATCGGTATCGGAGTGAAACAAAACCGGAAGGTATGCGTCAGATTTGAGGCCCTGCAATTAAATTCCTTGATATCTTGCATTAATGACCAGCGCTGCCAGTACGTCTGCGAAAACAACAAAGACGGTAACAATTTAGTGACTAAAAAAAGTTCGACATCCATAGAAACTCAAATTTATGGCAAAGTTTTTTTTTATATAGTTTGAAATTTCTCAAATCGAGTTTGAAGAACTGGGGAGTGGCGCAGTGGTGAGAGTGCTCGCCGCCCACCACCGTGTCCAGGGTTCGATTCCCGGGCCTGGCGTTGAGTTAATCATGGTCGGTTCACGGCCTTGTTCCAAGGGTTTTCTCCATGTCCCCCAGATTTCTTCGCTCCTCAATACCAACATTCAAATTCAAAATTCGACCTGGAAACAGTGGACAAACTGGACCACGTAAACATCTGAACTAAGGCAGCGATGACGAATGGTCCGGTATGCCACACGGATTTATTTGATCATTATCATCATCATCATTATCACATTTGTCATCATTTGTGGATTTTCGTCTTTTGCGATTAATTTAGTTTTTCTCAACAATCCTTATCCTTGATCGTTTTCGAATTGGTTAAAGCCATCTAGCTTTAATGCTCATCTACGTCAGTAAAAAATTAACACCCCCTAAAAGAAAACCTTGATGTGGCGTAGCTCCTTTAAAGGTGTGTACCACACTTACCTCATCCTAACCGAGTTCGAGGTCGATAGTATAAGTTACAGACCGAGTCTTTTCCCGCTCCTATTTATAAATCCGAGCGGAAGAACGAGGTTCCGTAACTTGCAGTGCAGACCGAGAAAACGAGGTTAGCCAAGATATCTATAATATCTCTGGGGTGAAGTAGAGGTGAAAGATTTCAATTTAAACAAACTTTGATTTGAGAGGGCTGTACAGTGAAACACGGCCCTTTAAATTACCCAATAATAGCGCACGTACTAACTTAGTCTAAGTCTCGGAGATATAATAAAGTTGGTTAATTTTGTTTCAAGAATTATAAACTAGTCTTTTAGATGGAATATTACTTTCAAATCAGAAGTCTTATCAAATACTGTTTTATTATGTTGCGTGTTTATTTACTTTCTTGTTTTAGCTTTGCGTTTTCTTATCTTACAGTATGTTTCACGCATACTTACCACTTTTTTGGGACAAAAGGAGTCTGACTGAGGCTTGAAAACGTTTTCGGTCTGAGTTGTTTGGAACATGGCCTTGAGAGAAAGAACATACATGAAAAGCTCATAATTCGCAATCCTATAAGAGGTCAATAAGAAAATGAACCCCTAAACAATCATTAAAAAAGGCTACCCTCTGCATCTGCATTTCGAAATTCAGTAAGGGAGCAGTCATTATTTATCACTAGGGTGGGGGTCAGGATTTTGTGTCACATTATGATTCCCAGGCTCTTTAGTATTGCTAATGATCCCCCCTCTCTCATTGGCAGTCAATCTTTTTTATAAAAATAATTCAAATAGTACGTGCGCTCTGATTGGCCATAAAACCATTTTACATGAGCGTATGTAAACACAGTTTTCATACTGAATCTTCTCGCGGAGTTCTCCCTGCTATTTATTTAGCAGTAACTCAGTTTCTTTAAGTTTGTTTTGAGTACAGTAATGGAAGAAGAAGATTTTCCTAATTTTTCTTTGGAGTTTAATTTTCCCAGTATTCAAGAAACGGCCGAAAAGCCAAAAGAACAACAACAACAAGCACGTCGCTTTCCTTCGTTGCAAGAAGAGGCTCTTTCATTAGTTATTTTATAAAAGAAATGTAAAATGGTTTCCGTGTTTACATAGCCCGATGTAAACACTTACATTTCTTCAATGGTCCCCCCCCCTTGCAGACACTGTTGGCGACGACTAATTCCCCCCTCCGTTTCCCCTGAAAATAATGTAATCTCCCAATGTAAGATCCTTCGACCCCTCACCCCAAGGTGATTAAACGCGACTGGTCCAAGAGAGTTTCTTTAATTCTTTGATAACTAGTGTAGATAAATCAAGCCTCTAAGAAAGGCCTTTATCTGATTTATTAAAAAAAGATACCCATAACTTTTTAAAAAAATTCCTATGTTCTTCGTTAAAAAAGTAGGCGCGTATGTAATTTTAAACTGACAAAGAATGTAAAGTCTGTCATTTGGTAATAAATAATGTAATAGGACCGAGCGGAGTCCAATTCGGTCTGTAATCGTACGAGTGATTAACAAAATCGGACGAGCGCGAGGCGAGAATCCGATTTGTCAATCACGAGTATGATTGCAGACAGAATTGGACGACACGAAGTCCTGTTACCAATTAATTAATCATAACCATTACAATTTCGGAAAAAAAAACATTTAGGACAAACATCTCCAATAGGGACAATGTCTAACGCAAAAAATTTGGAAATTTCCCAGTTTTCTTTTAAGGGTAAGTGGTTGTTACTATAGTTATTGTGATCAATTCTGTGATTGGTGGATTTAGCTGAGTGGACTTAGCATGGTTGGCTAGTTCAAATTTCCGATTACAGGTATCCGATAACAACCAACTGTCCAATTACAACTGTACAGAGTGATTAGTGAAATATAAAGCAGCTGATGCACCAATCACGTTTGAGCAAATTGTAATGGTTATGAGTAAGGCTGAAATTCGTACCTGTGAGAAATTGAGCGCCACCATATCGTTGGAGCGGTTGACTGGATTTAGTAGGAGAGCTCCACTTTTAAACCAAAGGCTCAGATAATTAAAGAACAGTTCTTTGTTTGTAAAGTTAGTGGCCTTGTTCACAAATCCTCTTGTTAGTTCCAAAATGTTTGTTAGATTCACTATGGATAGCTGAAAATGAATAGAGAGAAGCCTTATATTAGTTCCTGCAAACTTAGTTGTTTACCCGATGAACTTTAAGACAAACATGATGACGATCATCTTAACTTCTTCGTTTGTACGAGCGTGAATCAAACCAACTATTTTAATTACGGCATTTGGTTCATGGCCACTGTAAAGAGTTCTAAATCTGATGTTTCGCGCGTTAGCTCTTTGTCAGAGTAAACGACGAATTCTACAAACCCTATACGATGGCCAATTTACATACGCAACTCAACTGACAATACCAAATTATCTTAGTTGTTATATTCCTCATTGACGCAACACCAAAGTTTCTTTAGAAACTTACCGTCCCCCCCTTACAAAAACAAAAAAAAATTGGAAATAAATTAAAAGCTTGATTTATTTATTTGCTATTCCAATTGAGTCATGTATCGCGTTTCAAACAACCGCGGATTAGAATACAACCTGTTAACCTATATTAGGATTAGAATACATCGGAATCAAGCTACTACATACTTCATGCCTGAATTCTTGACGAAGGGATTTTTTTTCGCAAAAACAGCTTTCTTTGAAACTCCACGTTGTCATACGACCATTTTGTGAAGAACAACGGCTCGTGAAATATCCTGTGGCCAAATAAAAATAAATAAATGAAAAGCACGTTGCTGAGGCACAATAATATTAATTCTATCTTAACACTCTAATGATGGTGATTCAAAGTCTAATTGAATGAAAAGTACAACCAACAGTAAATGCTGTAAGCCTACGCGAATGCCTGACGAAGTAAGCTCCACAGATCTAATTCAACTTTGTATCGGGTTTACACAATGAAAGGATATAGTACAAAAATTAACACAAGCACTGAACACAGTCTGAACCTTGAAATAACAACTGATTGGGTTACGTAATCCTCCTGGGGAGGAAAGAACAGAAATTTGCTGTTACTCGCCGAGGCGCGTGGCTGAAATTTCTATAACCGAAATGATAGCCAAAGTTAATTCACTTCCTTTTTATGATAAATTTGTTGAAGCTTCGGTCAATGTTACTGACTTTTCAGGACGTGCTCTCCTCACCCAAGTGATCATACTCCTTGCTCGGAGAAAAAAAAATGCCATGTGAAGTGCACCTAAGCAGGAAACTGTTTTCTACGTACAACTGGGCACTGCTTTGGACTTCTAGGAGTTATATCGTTTCCTTTTAACCCTTTTAATCCCAGAAGTGATTAAGATGTAACTTCTCACTGTAATATACATACACTACCCAGAGAACAGGTAATGAGAATACTCAAACTTAACAGATAGAATATGTTGCCTTCATCTCGCACCAAATTCTTGAAGCTTATTCACAAGGAAACGCGTGGAAGCTTAAGGGGAGAATTGACAATCAGATCTTGGGAATAAAATTTGTGTCGAGTATCTATCACAAATAACAATTTTTCGACGAAGAGTATCAAAACATTTTTCCTACCTCCTAATTCTGGATCTACCTCTGAACAGTTCCTTGCAACAATGTCATTCAGCGCAGTTCTTTCCCAGTACATATTGAACTTCGTGCAAAATGGACAGAAATCTGAAATAATTGTTTCGAAGTTCCTTTTACAACAGCTTTCACACAAAATATTCTTGAAAAGGCATAAGTGCTTTTTTTTCCTTCTGTAATCAACATCTTCAAAGTGCATAATAGGATGTTATTCATCATCATTATAAGAGGAAGATCAAACACCAGTCACTGTTTTTCGCCTGGAAAGTAGGAGGGTTGAAGGATTTCGGGGGGGTTTTCCAACTTTATCGTAACACAACAAAAATTATCCACCACTACCATCTCCCCCCCCTTCAACCAGGGTGATCAATAATGACCAGGCCCTAAAAGTAAAAGGTGCGCCCGACATCAGTTGAAGGTTTATTGCGATCAAAAGCTAGTTTGGGGATCTTCCGCGCTCTTCCCTTTATCTGACCTAACTGTCTGTTTCTTGTTACGGACATCACTTTTACCTTTTTTTGACTCTTTTACTTGTTATTTATGGTTCAAGACCTTGGCCCATTTTATTTATTCTCAGATTAGTTCCTTTCCTTTTTTATGGGGTATAGGAAACATCCCCTGATTTGCGTATATGGCTTTTAGCAAACTTAGAAAAGTTTTTCAAGTTCATTATTAGCAATCTATTGTCATTGTCAATCTATTGTCAATCCTTTCCATCCTCAACCTTTGTCGTTTCTTTTCGCTTCATTCTCCTCATTTTTATGCCTTTCTATCTTGCAAAACTAGTATTTAGTGGTCTTCATAATTTTGAAGAAAACTTTTTTGCGCGTTACAGGATGATACGGTTCAAATTCCGGTGACAGCCTCCGGAAACTCTCTGACTCAGTATTGTCGCCCCAAAATTTACCTGATCCCCCAGAAAACTCTTTAATACTCTTATGATCCCTTCCATCAGCAGTTCATTGGCAGTCAATTTTTCCAAAAGTCCCTCTTTTATTTGCAATATTCTATTGACGACAACTGATCTTCCCTTCCGTTCCCCAGAAAACCATACGATCCTCCATTGTCCTCCGAACCCCTCCCCCCAGACGAAAAATGATGACTAGTTCCCAGGTCTCAGTCAGTGCCATTTACACTTACACTGAACGCAGTCTCTCTCGTCAGACTCGTCCCTGCAGTCTGCTTTCTGATCACATCTGTCGTTAAGTGATCTTATCTCATCTCCACTCTTACAGAGGTACAATCTTTCATCAGATATGAGTGATAAGTTTCGTACTCCTGAAAAAAGTGTAGAAACACAAACAGCCTAAAAAAAATCGGAACAGTTTTTTGTATAAAGCAAAGCAAAATAGTTATTTTTCGACGTCCACAAATCTAAGCGGGAATGTTAAAAAAGTAGCTTAAAGGAGCATGTTTTTCTGGGCAAAAAAAAAATGTCCCTTAAAGTCCTTATGACACGATGGGTGTCTCGATAGTTAGTGGCCCATGGAACAAACCTGTAAAAGCCCCTGTACATTGCACGTGACCAGCTTTCAAGTAGCATCCATGCCTCACTCTCTGCTTTTCTGAGCTGCAAAAGAAGTCAACTCCATTCTCTGTCCAGCGGTAGCCTTCCGGATATGTTTGGTTCCTCCAAATACAAACTAACATAATGCAGAAAAGTCATTTACATGGGAATGGATAACTTAAATTTAGTGTGGTAATTTTCTGATGAATTGTGGTAAACAAGCTTTTAGGTACAAAATATATGATAATTCGCAGAGAAAATTGGGTAGAAAAGAAAAGAAATTAGCTAGAAAGAAAATTGCAGCTCTTGTAATTACAGGATGAGAGCCCTTTGAAGAATCCTGGTTTCCCACTTTTACGCAGGTATTCGGCTTTAACGTCACAATCACCTACCTTTACAGATTCCTCTAGTTGCTTTCAAAAACGCCGCTAGGTCACAATCCGGTTGACTACAGTTATCAGTGTTTGTGTCATTAGATGTAATAACTGACAGCATTCTAGAACACGAGATAACGCCATTGTGGCAGTAACAGTCGATGCAGTCACCAATAGACCAGATACTTCCATTGATATATGTATTTACATCCTCGTCCTGACCCAAGGCATCTGAAAAACAAATCGTCAGCAGATAGGGACTGAAAAATCTGCTCTGACGGGAAATGAGTGAATTGAGAGACGGAACCCTCTCTCCTCCCTCCTCGTATGGTCTTTAATCTTACGGTACTTCCCCTAAGGCCTTTTTTTTTGGCACACTCCCCTTGGAGATCCAGGCGGATCCAAACTAGTGGTAAATCCAATGTTGCCAATTTTTCTCACGTGCGCATCCCATGATCCCACACGGCTTCTATGCGTTCTTCACTGAGACGTCAAGCAACACACTAAGTAAATGTACATTGGTCTCGGAAGACCAGATACCCAAGTCTAAAAATAGCTTGAGAGTGATAACGTTTGAAATAGGGCCACAAAGGGATACAGTCTCATTAACTTGTTCTCTCTTAACTGCCGCTGACGTCCATACATTGGTTCTTTCACAAAGTTGCAAAGTTTTTTGTTTAATATTTGGACATTTGCTCCGAGAGAACTCACAAACTTTATGTCACTCGTCCATTCTCGACAAGCGAATGCGACTAGGTTATAATAGAGAAGGATGTAATAGTGTAGTTTGATCGTGTGGGTGAGTTTAGTCCTGATAAGGACTATTGTCGGTAGTGGTGACTGACGTTTCGACAACCTGAGCGGAAGTCATCTTCAGAGTTAAGTGAATAGTTGTTGTCAGTCGAATGTTCTTAGTCCGGTTTGTATAAACTGATTGGTCATTTTTGCCGTGATGTTATCGGCTGGAAGACTCAAGTGGCGTAGGTTGGTCGTGATTGATCGGTCTTCATCCGTTAGGGAAGTTAGGTCGTTCTGTTAGGTTCGTTTGTAATGTTATATTAATGTCGTGAGGAGTCCGGTCATTTCCATAAAATTCGATTTGATAGAGATCGATTCAACACATCGAAAACATCGATTCAAAACACGTAGAAATGAAGTCGTTTCGATACAGCCTAAGTCAGTTCGATACAAACTAGTGAAAGGTAAATTTGGATGTCACGATGGCAGTTGTTCGGCGATATACCTTGCCTTCTTTAATCTGCATTCAACGATCTGTCAATGACCTTTGTCTCGGCATTTTTATTGATCTCAAACGTCTTAAAGACCAACCTCAAATTATGTGTAAAATAACTTTTATTTAACTGCCACTTTCTAAGATAGTCGAACAACAAAGAAAGTAGTAAGAACCTAAGATAAAGAACATCTGCTGAGAATGGAGAAGATTAACACAGCTTGAAAATGAGAACTAGACTTTTTCAAGATGGACCAGCCATATCGAAGCCTCTTAGAAGTCGCTCTAATCAATCAAACTTACCCGTTTTACAAGAGCCGTTTCCTGGCAGGGAACTCGGGCCGATAATGTTACACTGATCATCACTGGCTATCAACTGAAGTCCTCCAGGACACACCTCCATACCCCAGCGCACCTGACTTGCAAGTTGTGGGAGTGCTATGAATTACAAAACGCGCCTTCAGTGAGAAATTGAGAGCAATTTTTCAATTAAATGCTGAATGCAAATTCGTAATTGCTTTCGTTTTGCTTCAATACACTAACCACTATGTGATAGGTCCAAAAACTCGCACGCTGCATGTACAAATCAAATGCAAAACAGTCAATCACTCGTGTCAATCACCCGACGCTTATAGCATCTTGTCAATTATTGCTTTGCATTTTCATTGGCTAATGCTGATGTTCACCTTGATTCCAATTGGCTGTTGTTTTTGGTTATTGTTATTGGTTTTCGTTTTTGAAAACTGACAGATAATCGTTCCAAAAAGATCATAACATTGTTGTTAATTCATTTAGATTAGGGAAGGGAGAGCGGAGAGTGGGAATAGTGCAGAGGTGAGAGCGCCCGCCTCCCACCAATGTGGCTTAGGTTCGATTCCCGTCCTTGCTCCAATGGTTTCCTCCAAGTCTTCCGGTTTTTCTCCTACGACAAAAACTGGCATTCCTGATCTAAATTCGACCTGGAAACAGCGGAGAGGACGAGCCACCTTGTGGAATGTTCTATTATTATTATTGTTATTGTTATGGTCCATTAAATTCGCTTAGATTTAAAAATTAGGTAATTACAACGCAAATGCCTTGTAAATCATGACTCCTTATTATTATTAATGACCTTATCAATATGAAAAGTGCTTCACATCGTTTTCTTTCCAAACGGAACCGTTGTTCTCATTCGCAATTGGCCATGCATATCAGTTCAATATCTTTAATATTTTACCTGGGCATTTCTCAGCACAACAGACTGCTCCATTGTAGATATAACAGGTTGATAAAGACATTTGTGGGCACCCTGTGGTCCGCTTATGTCCGACAAAGAGGAATTGACACCCTTGGTAGTCCCAGTTGTCTCCTCGTGACAAAATGTGGCCACCTTCGACGGTTTCAATTGCTGAGTAAAGAAATATTTATTATGTGGATATGAAAAAATGACAATGTCAGAGGTAACGGAGTTGAGCTAAATTATAAAGAGTGGTAGAATACGGTAGTTTTAATTGCTCTGTGTTGTTAATTTTAAGAGGGTAGAATTGAGAATGGTCGGTTTTAAACAGTTTCCTCGAGTCAAAATAAAGTAATGAAAAAAAAAATCAAGCAAAGTAAAGCAATGTCAGTTGTTTGAAAATATGATCGGAGACTGTTTGACTGATGTCTCCTTGGTCGGGAATGTATGCTAATCCTTAAATAAACTTATACTTAAATTGTTTAATTTTCGGTTTGAATTTTCCTGGCTGATACCGCACGTTTTGAAATAAATATATGTTTGGGACCAGTCCTCATTAATTTTTAGGGGAGTCCTTTAAATTTTATTGTTACCCAACTAAAACCTCCCACTCTTCCCTCTGGCAGATGAATAATGACCAGTTCCTAAGGTTTCCAAATAGTTGTGGATGGTATTCGCGGTGATTTCAATTTCCGCCCCGGTCAACATTTAGCAGCCTTTTTTGATAAGTATAGATCTATTAAGCGAATCCTGATGGTGTATGCTAATTTGGTTAAAGTGATCTCTAATGTAGCTCTCGGCTTAAATTAAGTTTAACTCTTTAACCTTACGTGTACCTTCACAAGATTCTCTCCTGGCTTTAATGAATTCCATAGTGTTACACCCTGGTTGTTCACAGGACTCAGTAAAAGGTACGTATGCCAGGTGTTTGCCCGGGAAGATGACTTGAAGTGTCCTCTGGCATTTCAGACGACCCTTTGTACACTCGCAGCTGAGACAGTCGGACACCTGGAATGATGTTAACAATGAACTCTTCAAATGTTATTCAAGCTGACATTGCAAAGAAAAAACCGCTAAGCTTTCCGAATGATAAGTTAGTGTACTGCTTTAGTTATTCTAAGGGTGGAATTTTTATAAGGTTTGCCATAAGTATGAAAACTTACATTCCAAACATCTTTTAGAATTAGAATCTGCCCTTCCTCATCGCGACAAATAACTAAAACAACAACGTGGAACAGAAATCATTAGTATTTATTTCTAAGTAAGTTTGTCTCCGATGGTTTTTTTCCCTTTCTTTTTCGTTTGAGCGATGGGGAGGGAGGGGGGGGGGAGAGGAAAGAGGAAAGTGGGGAGGAAGGGAGGACAGGTATATGGTGTGGTTAGATTAGTGAAAGCTCAGTTACTTGAAAAAGCAGGATTCATTAACTCACCATTCTGGCATTGCGCCTCATCAGAAGCGTCCGGACACTCGGGGACTCCATTGCACACGTGTTCTATCCTTACGAAGTCGCCACTGGAACAACCAAATACCTCATTTGAAGCCATGAGCTGAAAGAAGACTGGAAAGAGAAGAAGCCTTTAACATGGAAAATTGCATTTTGTAAATGTCATTCGTTGGTTGATTAAAACGAGTCGCTCTCTCTAACCGTTGGGGAGGTAAGTGTGAAAAAACACTTGGCTCAACTTGGCCGGAAAGTAGTCATTTTCAATATTTGATTCGATAACTGATGATTTCTCACCACTGCATGTTCGCCTCTTACCATCTCTGCGATTTAGCTCCACATCGTTCAAATGATTAAGGTGGGGACGATTTTGTTTTATGTTAGTAGGGGGGGTTTGCAATCAATATAAACCTGTGATTCAGATCGAGAGTAACTACGTGATAAATAACAATCAATCATATTTCATCATTGCAGTGATTTAATAACGACACTTCATTTATTATTGAAACCTACCCTGGCAAGCAGCGACTGTCTCATCCCCTGTTGGTAAAATATCGTTACTTGGTTGATGACATGGTTTACATCTACCAATTGTCTCAACTTGGAATAACCCATACTTGATAGTCACGCGATACTTCGCACAGCTGATCAAACCATCCCCGCATGAGCAATTGAAACAGAATCCGGAAAACCAGTGGGTACCATGTTCCCGCACTATGCCTTTCTCATCGGTGCAGGCTGGCCGAGAGAGCTTGGTACAGGTTATCTTTCCATAGCTACAGGTACACTTAGTCATGTTGTTGCTAAGCCACTCGTATCCATCTACAAAAGCGTTTCCATGGGAATCCCAGCAGCCATATTCAGTTTTTTTGCATTCGACTTTAAGATTGGGTGCACATGTACATTTGAACAAAGGATTTGGGTTCCAACTCTGCCATACGTCATAGCTGTTTCCCTCTTTGTCTCTGCAACCTACCAAAAATTCAGAAAAATAGCCGACGAAGTTGGTTACCACGCATAAAATTCTCGATGTAGGCAGTCTCGGGTCACCTTTCTTTGCCTACTGTCCACGGTTATGCCATTTGTAGCTACGAATGGCTTCGAAACTAAAACTACCTCATTTTATCGAGATCAAAGTCTTCTAACAACTAAATATTTAATGGAAGTATTCAGCCATGGGGAATCTGGTTTCCGCGGTTTTATCTCTTTGGTTGTTTCTTTTAAAGGAAAAATCCGTGATTTACCACCTGGGAGGACGAGATAAGGAGGATTGGGGGTGCGGAAACACATGATTTTCAGGGGAAATTAAAGGGGCATCAGTCGACCCCCACATGTTATAAAGGGGGGGGGACTAAAGAAAATTGCTTGCCAATCAACTTCCAATGAAAGGGGGACCATAACAATATTGAAGAGCCTTAAGGGGGGATCGCAAACAATTTCATCCTACTTTTTCCCCCTCTACGGCCAATAAATAATGACCAGTCCATGACTGGTTTACGTGTCATTTACCAGTTTCACCAGCTCCACAGTATCGCAGGCTGCAGGAGTCTACAGCTGTAGGAAAGTGTCCAAATTTGTACACAATAAAACCACTGCAGTTCTTCATTAACACCAAACTATACCAGTGACAACAATCGTTATCCTTTGTAAAACAAACCATACGCTCCACCACACCCTCCCATTTAGTTGGATGTTTGCCATTCAACCAGCCAGGTGACAGAGTACCACAATGCATTTTGGGCACGCAGTGTGTCGGCATAACAGTCCCTGCGCGACCAGCCAGCCTGTACCAGCCACTGGGTAGGTAGGCGTCACACTTCAAAGTGTTGTAACTGAAATAGTCTGCGGATCTATCACGCTCGTTGAGTGTGCTGTAGTTGGTGCATTCATCGCCTAATAACAATTAAATAAACAAACAAACGAACGAAGTGGTCGAAACAAATAATAGAAATCGACGATATGAATATTTTTTGTTTAGTTGAAACGTAGAGTTTATCATTCTTTTAATTACAATGAACAAACTTAAAAAGTTTCGGCACAATTTTTGCCAACACGTTTATGTTTCAAGACTGAACCTCGTGTTGTTTGGTTTAACGAAGTAAACAATTATCGTAAATGGGATAAGAATTGCAATGCTTTCACAAAATTAACGCAGATAACTCTTGTAAAAGGGTAACTCTTTTTCATATCGCATATTCATCTTGACATCCATGAAAGCATTAAAGTTTGTAACAATGGCGTCAAAATTGGGAATGTTTCTAATCTTTCTTACAAAATTTTGTTGTAGAGGAGGCGTGGAAAAAGGCTGCAGTTGTGAAAATAGAATACTAGTGACTGTGTTCAAGTTGAACTTTCTTGAATTACCTGGCTTATCCTTGATTGCTACTTGCTTAGGCGGCAATGATCCTGAAATAAAGAAAGACTCTGTGAGTAAATTTCTTCCAGATTTTATGAATTAAAGTCAGTATCAACAAGCCTTTGGATGTAAACGTTGGATGTCAAGTTAACTAACACCCATTCCACCCCTGTGGGACGCAAAATGGATGAAGCCTCCTCCTTCTCTCGATAAAGAACTCATTTTATTTCTCAAACAACTGCAAACAACTTTTATTTTAATAAAAAAGGCAAAAACAAAGTGCCTGAAATATCGTAGTTATGATTTTCAGGTGGATAGCAGACGATGGAGGAGGTATTCTCACTACAATCCCTGAGGATTTTCTTCTACAAATGCGATTGATAAAAAGATGTCAGAGAATATTACATTACCTTCGATACCACTTCCACACACTCGAAAGGTAAAGCTGAAACTTGAATTCACGTCCAGTTTGTAAACAAAGAAGCCGCTGCAGTTCCTCACGAGCACGCTCACAGATGTCATGCAACAAACTCGCGACTTGGAGAGACATACTGATCGTACTACTACACCTTCATCTACACTTGGATGGTTACCCGCCAGCCATCCGGGAACGAACGTACCGCAGTGATCAGCGGGAACGCAGGTTGTAGCCATACGCGTACCGGCTGAGCCATTGAATGTAAACTAGCCCGTTAATGAGGTATCGCTGCCGCTAACGATGTAGTTGGTAAAAAACCTAGATCTGCTTGCCTCGTTTAAAACTGTATGGTTTGTGCACTCGATTGCTATAGAACGGAACAGAAAAAAAACTAACTTAACATCGATCTTTTTGGTTCTCGTCTCATGAAAGTTTGGATGTTAGTGACCAAACCAAGAAATGACAAAGGGAAAAAAGACATTTCTGATTCCCCTACGACTAAACGCACCGCTTTCCATGCTTTTGAACTGAGCTTAAGGATACTCTTTGGCATGCCAGACCATTTTAGATTCATATCTGACGATTGTTTTCCATACTGCTACTATGTAGGATCAAAAACGATCACGCATCTTTGTTCTCTATCACCAACTTGCTTAAAAAATTTTTTTCTTAAGAATTTCGAAACTATATCTAACCGTTTCTCTAAAACCATGGTTTTTCGTTCCAAAGAAAATGAATTTTTATTTAACTAGCGCAGCACCCTCAAGCAAATTGCGGAATTTTCCCTACTGAGAAGAAATACCAGCCTGCTTTCGATAATATTGTTCTAGCATTACCACAATATTCCCCGATTCCAGGAATTTTGGCAAACCTAAGTAGTTTAAATCGTTTGACGTGTTCTGTGGAAAGCAGCTGGCTTCTACCTCTGTCAAAATGTTGAGTCAACTTTAAGGTACAATAAAAAGAATGGAAACAACATTACCAGGATGAGGACTGGAAATCCCTTCACGTGAAGAAAGTATGGCCACAGCAAACAGTGCAACGAAGTAGTACAGCATCTTAGCCAGTATGCATTATCCTAAGTAGTTTTAGGAAATAAAATTGTTTCTATCAAACACAGAGAAAATTTTTCTATATCTTTTTAAAGCTATGAAACCGCCTTTTAAAGCGCAAGTACCTTCTTTAACTAAGGTGTGCCGAAAAGTTAATGCAATACTCTTCTAAACAGTTGTCTGAAAGATGTCAACATCGAAGTTATGGAACGCAATGCTAATTTTGGTTAACACATAAAACTCAACTCAAACTCACAGTCAATACTTGAGGCCAAGAGTTCCTCTTGAGGGTTTTCAACCAGCTTGCTCCGTGCAGTGCGACATTTATCCCTCTACATGTAACAAAGGTCTATTTGTACTTGAGTGAAAAACTTCGTATTATGTATCAACTATTGTAATAAAATATTTATAGATGTCTAAATTAAAAGCCTGCTACTTATAATTAGAAATTGAGCTGTTAAACGTATAAATATAAGGATAGGTCACGAAACAAGCACAAATTGATTTAAGAGTCTCTTGATATGAATAAAAAGCTTGATTACGTGATTAAATTTCAGGGTTTCAAGACTTTCTTTCGCAGTACTTTGTTCGTAATATAAAATTCGCTAAATTTTGATTTCTAAAACTTTTGTTCATCAATTTTCGTTAAAAATTCAGATCTCGATATAATTGATATAATTGACATTAGCGGCTTGAGGCAAAAATTTTCGGCACGATTACAGGAACCTATCAATTAAAACTCAAACGCAATTTCCCCAAACAAATATGCACAAACGCCGGGGTACAGTAAAATTTTCTTATTCCGCTCCATACGTAGGGTTCGATAAACTGTTGTCGGATACAAGTTGTTACAAATTGTTGCTCCTGGAGCCGAATAAAAAGACATTAATTGTGTTGTTTATGAAAGGTATCAATAGAGCATCGGTTTAAATTAACAATTAAAATTAAAAAAAAAACTTAAAATGCTAGAAGAGCGGTATTCTAGCTGCAAGATTTCCTCCTTCGAGGTTACCGCCATTTCCTATCTGTTCTGGTCAATTGTTTTTGTTTTAAATCGTGTTGGGCAAATCACTTTACTGTCTGTCTGAGTATGGATGCAGTAAAAAAATTTCAAACATCAACAAGTCAACACGTCTTTCAATTTTTATTCAAATACATCCTCTATCTTCTCACTCGTCGAATCCAGATTAAAGGTTTGTTTAATTTGTAAACTGGTAGAAGACAAAAACCGCAGATATAACAACTCAGATGATCAGTGACAAAAACTTTTTATTACGTGTGAATGACCCAATCACCTGCTGCCGACAAAGTGAAAAAGCTTTAGTTAAAGCAAAAACAGATGTTGACAATTAGCGATAAAAATTTCAACGAATTCTGCATTCAATCCCTCTCGGCGAAAGAAGAAAAACAAGACAGTAAGTTTTTAATCAAAAGCTGGAAAAGAATTACCGTTTTGCTTTCTATGTTCGTCTTGTTTTACATTTTGGATGATAATAAAAAAATGGAAAGATAAAAGAGATGAATTAACTAAATGAGACGAGCGGAAAACGACGCAAGTATAATATTTATAACTTCCGACTACGTGCGTTCTTTCCAGATGAGTAGAAAGTAAAGTTCAGTAAAAAAGGAAATTAATCGACACACTGCGAGTTTGCGTTTATAATAACTAATTTGTACCAAACTGGTTAGCGCACGTATCATAGAATTTAGCTGCTCACCTTGCGTAATGTTAGACGGGAGGTATAGCGCTTAGGGGCTTTACCGAACCAATTATGTTAAAATATTCAGTTTAAATGTTTAGACACCTGTACACCTTATCATCCAAGGAAAGTTCGAGAAACCTTTCGTTTTCCAGTGTTGGAGACAAAACATGCATAAATTACTTTTGGGTCAGCTTGATTACGAGCGAAAGTGAAGATGGAATAAAAAAAAAAATCAATTGGTTTAATTTCCAGTTGCGTGTGAACACAATAGGATGTGAAACTTACCAAAGATAAGATGAATAACTACAATTAACAATCACACTTCCTTTAATAACAACATAAATTGCTTCAAATTATATCGCACAGTTTGCGCCTCTTATGATAAGGTAACATTACTGCAAACATTTACATCCAAATTACTTGCCTTCTTGCCTATGTGTATGCATATGTCTTGTCCAAAGGGTCCTGTTGGGCTAGTGCTTCCCAGTCCATGGTTCAAAGCTCTCTATTTTTTGGGTTGTTACCCATTTTGTACAGGACAAAAACTTCAAGGGAACTGTACCATTCTCAAACTTGAAAGCAATGTCAATCATTTTCGTTACAGGAAGAAAAAAACGGATTAATGTATGCGGCAAAGAACGTGTTTGTAAAACATGTGTAAAATGCCTTGGTAACAATTTAAAACACCGTGTTCAATCAATAAGAAAGTTAAATACATTCAACTTTGTCACTGAAAACTGATACTAAAAAAAATGCGACTTCCCTTTTTAAAAGAAGATAAGTCGAAATATTCCTCACGGGTGAAGTGTATTTCAAGAAAAATTGCTTGGGCCTCGAAGGATTTCAATCAGTTAGGTCCTTTGAGCCCCAAAAATATGGTTTCATTGCTCAGTTGTAGCATATAGTATCTGGGAGGTCACGTTCAAACATCGTCGAAACTTGAATATATTCGGCCTTCTTCTTCAACAATTTCTTGGGTTGTGATTGTAATGATCTATAACAATCTAAAGACCGGTTTGCTTTTGAAAATAACCTTAAAAAAGAAGGTAAAATAAAGCAAACAATGTTTTCCACTACCTTTAAAAGCTAAGAATCCCATAAAGAAAAAAAATAAGGAAAAATTATGGGTCAAACAGAAGCAACCAAAAATTACGAAACGATACGGTGCTGTGACGTTACCGAACACTTCTTTCCTCTTTAATGAGATATTTCTGTCTGCAGAAGATCTCGCGGAAAGACCTTTTTATCTTCACATAAAAAAATATTTAATTAAGGATTTCTTCTTAATTTATCTCAGATGTTTTTCCAAACCCATGGTAGATTTCAAGCACGGAGACTCAGTGGAACTAGATCCATTTTCTGAGCATGCGCAAGGTTAATATTTAAGTTACAAAAGTTAACTGCATTTCATATTTGCATGCAATGATTCTTGAATTCAAATGAGACACCAGTCAAATTCGTGTTGGTTCGTTGATAACAGAAATATTCCTTACCTAAATATACACTACTCTTGCAAAAAGTATGCATTCTTATTTTTTACTATCTCTTCATGAATTATGTACCCTTAAATGGGTACAAAAAAGATAGAACTGGAGAGATTTCCATAGCCGAATGCTTTAACATAAAAGCGAAGCCTATCTCGTGATAATAAAGCATTCGAGACGTTTGATTTGCGCTTAGCGAGGAAAAAAGGTGGTTGGATAAGTTTCAAATTCCTACTTGTGTCAGACGATATCAACCCGGTTAAATAAAAAAGCACACGAGTACTAAAAACCATCCTCTTCTACTTAAATAAGGTGATTCAAACAAAATGTGAGAGGTCTGTTCCCTTCTGTTTTGATATTTAAATTATGATATTCCCTAAGTTTTATCTGGGTGTAAGCAAAGAGCTGAGATGAGATCATGATCTAGCCAGGCGTTCCATAGAGGCTGTAACTGGCTTTTTCTTTGGGTAGTATCGCAAAAAATTGGCCCCTTTTAATGCGCCGCCGATTGACCTAGGCTAAGAAAAAAAGATCTTAAAATTTCAATTAAATATCGGCTAATTATCTGTAATAGTTTTCTTCTCTTCTGTTTGTTCAAGAGGGTGTATCACCTGCGCTTTAGGAAACTTGAATCATTGGACTCTATTTATGAAAGTTGAAGACCTCGATCGTCAATTTTGGAAGTCTTTTTCTCTAGGACACAAAGCAATCAAGGAAAATCTCTAAAGGAACCGCCATAATTAAGAGGTACAAAGGCTGAAAGCAGCTTAAAAACATATAGGTTAGCCTTCAAATCAACAGCACTCCGGTCTTTCCTATGGGACAGCAGAACCCTAGGAAAATAATTACTTTTCTTTCCTCAAGATAAGCCCTTTGAGTGCAAAAATAGTTGAATTCTGAGTTGAGACTGTAATGACCTTTCAACGTCATCATCATGTGTTTTCCACATAGGTCTCCAGTTATCAGCGGAAATCAATTTTCATCAAAGGCCCTTTAAGATCAATGATTTATCCTATAACGATTTCTCTGTGTGCAAACAAATGGTCCAACTTCATCTGATGTTGTTGTGGGTGGCACTTCAGTTTGAATCGACCCGGTAACCTAACACTATAAAAAACTTGGAGGACAAATGCGGCGAGTTTTACGCGTTTGGACTCGGTTACATCGAGGCGATCACGTTTGAAATCGACCACATCAGCAATGACACCAACTTACTCCCGAACGTCACATTAGGATTTGACATTCGAGACTATTGCGACACACCCGTTTTAGCCATGCATGGAAACAGCAAACGACTTCGTTAAAAGTAACTACTTGAATGCTTTATTTCAAGGGCAAATGAATGCTGTGTTCAGGAGGAAGTTAAAGATACACTTAGATAATATAACGGTTCCCATATCTGCAGTTATTGATCAGTTTCCTTCAAGTGGCTGGATACCAACAATACGCCCGTTTGCGGCCAGCGAGGAACTTAGTTCTTCTTACTATAGCAAACAGCTTACTTCTATCAGCTTTGAAAACTTCTGTATCCCCGTTTTCAAAGAAAATTTAAACATTAAAGACATAAGCTACCAGTAATAGGTTTTTCCATTGTAAGTGTTTCATAACATTAGATTCTCATCACATTTTTTTGTTACATTTGAAAGCATCAAAATATTTGAATCATTAAAATATAATGAAATCCCCATTTTAACCCTTTAAGTCCCTTCAGTGACCTAAACAGAATTTCTCCTTACACTATCAATATGATATCAAGCAGACAAGTAATGAGAATAAAGAAAAATACCAATTAGGGTATTATTGGTTGATCCAAGTCCAAATTCTCCAAACTAACATCATACGAAGTGTATGGCAGACAGTAGGGAGAATTACTAATGAAATCTTGGGAGTTAAAGGGTTAAGACACATATGGTAATATATGTACCAGAAAGACAGCGAGTAAACATGACATTATACTCCAGTAAAGTGTTCTTATATAGAATGAAGTTTCAATCTCATTGAAATAAAGTTGACTTCATGATTCAGATTTTAGTTAAAGAAATGCTTAATATCTCTTTAGAAGGATGAAAAGGGAATGACACATGAATTTAAAAACAGTAACTGCCAAATACTTAGAGATGAAATTTAAAAAACCACTTAAGTGTGGCACATCTTTTCACTGAGGTTTTAATCATTAGCTGGCACACAGAGATATGAAATAGGCTTTGTGGAAAAAACCAGGAATACAAAATTAAAGATTCAGGAGAACTATATGACTTTAACTAGTATACTGATGTTCTCACCTGAATTCAGTCTGAAAAAGGAGCTCTGCAACACTTCTGTCAGTTTATCTTCTCACCCTTGAATTAAAACATAAAATTTGATTATTTTTAGGCAGGTTAAGGAGGAAATTAAAGGAATGGACATATGGTACATAAAAAGAAACCTCCTACTATAAAGAGAAGCAGAAGCACATTACCTACATGTCTATGTTTCTGAATACAGCTATAATAGGTATTTTTTAATCAATTATCTACATTTGTAAACCGGGTGCTACATACGGTCGTAAAAGGGTGCCTTATGTATCAAATATATCAAGTTCAGTACTTCCAGAGTCATAAGCCGGGCTTCTGGCACCACAAAATAATAAAATAATCAACGAGTTATGCCAGGTCAATTTATCGAGAGTCAATTAAGTATAGTTTCCTAAAATCGTATGGAAAATTTAAAATGTGCTTCACTTGTGTGACATATACGGATTTATCGTTCTTAACTACTGATGAAAGGAGAGTATGACTTAGTTCATTCAAAAGAAAATATCCAAGCGGGGTACAGTAATAGTTCACGAATTGTAATCGGATAATGTGTCAACAAAACTTCACTAAATTATGGTGCCGAAGCGAATTTATCGTTCACAATCACTTATGAACTACATATACGGATATATCTTTCTTGATTACTGATGAAATTCCAAGATTGTACCCAAATGAATTTAATAGAAAATATTTAGGAAGATTACAGAAACGGACTCTCAAAAACTGCTATTGAATTCCAAAACTGTAAACAACAAATATTTACGCTAACCATGTGCTTAACAACGTGCTTGTGTGCTCAAATTGCCAGGACCCCGTTTAATTACACGATCACAGCTCGGACGCTTCTTATAAGATTGACTCCTCAGTTTCCAGCATTAGGAAAAAATTATCGTATCGCTAGCATGTTGATCATAACCCGAGCATTAAGTACGCCTCGAGATGATGAGCGAAGAGAAAGAGGCTCCATGTTTTGTGAGACAAATCAAGTTCGAACGAATCGAGTAGAAAGCATGAAAACACAGCGCTGAAAAGTACCATGACCAAACAATGAAATTGATTCCTTCTGTAGTAGGATTATCGCCATTTCACTCGTGAGTTGTTTGCACCACACATGTGCGCTCGGTAATTTAATTCTCAGATGTTTAACGGGTTCTCACATGACAATATTGTCAAAATCAAATTACCTCGTCAGACTTAATGTAAACATGAACATCGGTGACTCTATCTCATTACATTTCAATTTTGGGAATTGCTATTACTTCTTTCTTTGGGTAAAACAACAAATCTTCGACGAAGCGCGATTTTTTTAAATGAGTAATGTAAAGCCTGCGATAGCTTACTGAAGAGAGAATGATATAAACTTGCTCACGCCGTTCGCTATCATTTGAAAACTTTCTAAGCAAAATGTAATCGATAAGATAACTTCTTTTCCCTTAACACCACGACTGTATGAAAAATTCCAAAAGATAGGACAAGATATAACTTGAAGAATACGAACACTTTGAAATGTTATTCGAGCGACGAACCGGCGCGAGGGTTTTAAAGCGATGAATGCAAAAGTCATTGTTTTACTGAAACGTGATTTGAATTTTAAACTAAGGCTAATATCGAATGAAGATTGGGGAAAAAAAGTTTGAATTATCCGGGCCTTAGCGTAATAGGAAACCCAGATAAGACACGACTTAGCTTACCTCCTCTTCTTTCGCGGATCCTTTGTGGTTCGCTTCCCTTTGTTGATGACCTCTTTTCAGTTTGTTTTCTGAATTTCTTCGTATCTCCTTCTCACGTGGCTCCTCGCTAGATATTCACCTCTTTACTTATGCCTTTTCTTGCTCTTTTGCGCGTTCCGCTTGCCGTATTCTGCCTATTTTAGCGTCCTCTCTAACTTTCTTGTGCGTTTTTCTCGACTCGCTTTACGCCTTTTACTTCTTGCTTTCTTTGATTGTTGTCTCTTTCTTTCCAGCCTATTTCACTCAAAACCTTTTCTCCACGAACTTGAATTATAACAATTTCCTCCAGTTGACAAAGCTTTAAGCTCTGTCGGTATTGTTGCTTGGCGAGTTGATTAAAAATACTGAGAATTACTGTTCAAACTACAACCTCACCAATTCGATTTCCCGCTCAAAACGCGGGTGGCAAATTATTTGCTCACGCGGTTCGCATCTCCCAGCTCACGTGAAGCCCTCGTGTAATGCTTAACCGTGTGCCCGCAGTACGCTGCACTTAAGCGCGGTGCTTGAGCATACACACTTCATTGTTATGCGCATTTATGGGGTGTCTTAGTTACACACGCAGTCGCGCCTGCGCATTACCTTCTCCTTAACCCTTCCATTACGTAATTGCTGCCGTAGGCAGCTTCATATTGGGAAACGATCCATGGTCTTTGGTTCGATCGTTCGATCCATCGTTCGCATCAGGAAACAGCCAATGAAAAAACCTGTTATATGATGCTCTCTGGCCAATCAGCAGCCGTGTTATAAGAAATTGACATTGAAATTTTTTTTGAAATTCTCATTGTCATATTTGCAGTCAAACATCTCTAACGGCAGCACTCACTTCTCAATGAGAACTCCTAGTTGCTAACATAGTGCCCGCAATGCAGTTAACCGTGCATGCTAAAAGTGGCACCTCGTACGTACGGTCATAAGTCCAAATTTTTTCGATTTGATGGTTACGACTATTTATACGCTGCGCGCGCTGCGAGCCCTGCCATAAATTATTTACCTCGTGCACTAACTTCTCTGAGTTATACACTTGTGGAGAGGTATCTAAGACAGCACACAAGAGCTCGCAATCACCGGTTCGAGACTTCCCTGACGCGCCTGGAAGAAGTCCTCTGCGGTTGTGTAATCAGTAATTCCCGGGTATAGGGAAGTAGCAGATGAGGGGATATATTAGGTAGGCGGAGACGGCAGAGCGGAAGGGGGGGTGCAAAGTCATGTCTCGTTCTTGAAATCGTTTGCTTTCAACAGTTCTCGAATAATTCTGCCAAAGGCAAATTTGTTTGCACAAAATACGAGAATATTTATTCATTTATCTATCTACCTTTGGGAACCGGTGAAAAACACTGCAAATCGGATGAATCATCAAGGCTCTCTGGAGACTGTTTGTTCATGCATGGTAATCTGTAACCTTCCCCAGTGACGTGGTGAGAGAGTCAACCTAAGAATTTTCAAGTGAACAGTTGGAGGCAAAACTTTATCTTTAATGAAAGCAGTTGAACGGAATATTTAACACTGTATGTACAGTGGATGGACTCTGTTGGTAGCTAAAAGATCCTAATAATTACAATAATTCTTCTTCATTTTCCTACATCAATAAGCTTTTACTGATAAGTTTTTTTATTTCCTTATGGAATAGTTCATGTCCCACTTTGGCTTTTTTAAACATTCTTTAACTATCACTTACTAAATTTATAGTGTGCTTGCCTGAGGCGCGTTCTTTCTACAAAACTGATCTCCTTAAACAGCACTAATACGGAAAAAAAAAACTTGTCTTTGTTCACTGCAGCCAGTAGCCTCATATCAAGGCTTGCAAATACGTTAAAAACTGAATTAGCTATTACGAAGCTAGTAGGAGCTTTTTTTATTATCAAGAGATGCCATTAAAGCTTAGTATCGAAATGCTTCGTTCCAGCAATCCCAGTGCGTTGCCCCATGTTCGCTCGGTCATTTATCGAACCTGAAAGTTAAACATAGAAAAGAAGAACTGATAAAAAGATTGCTGAAAGATCTGATATTCGTAATTTCTCCACCGGCACCTAGGCCCAAATTCCACATACATTTGTAGAGGGAACACTCGTTAATGGAAATTCTTTTCAATTTAGAAAGAGGAAAGATCACAAGTCTATAAATAATTATAATATAGGTAGTATAAGTGGTAGGTATAAGGTCAGTCATTATTCACCGCTTAGGGGGTGGGGTGGGAGGAGGGATCACATGGTTTTCAGGAGGTACGGAGGGGGATATCGGTCGTCACCAACAGAGTATAAAGAAGGCTACAGAAAATTGACTGCCAATTAATTGCCAATGAGGAAGGGGGGGTGGGATGGGGTGGGTGGGTCTCCTAAGAATATTATAGAGACCTATGGAGGATCAGGTAAATTTTAGCGTGACACAAACAAAATTTTCCAGCGCCCCAATCCCCCAGACGACAAATAATGACCCATGTCCCTACGTAAGTGTAAAAAAGTCTGTAATAAGGTGGATCCGAATGAGATAAAAAACGGCAGCCAGAGAGGAGGAGAAAAAGAAGAAAAGAAAAGAGAAAGAATTAGATAGGCTCAGCGAAAAATCCCACAGGTGGAAAATTTATCTAGGACTTCACTGCTAGATATATCAGTCTCGTAAGGACACGCGTTCTCCGAACTAAACGTATATGGCAACAAACGCTTCTACACGGTACAAGACAGTGTAAAGCAAGAATGAACTATTAAGAACTAATACCTGCAGGTGACAACTGAGTAGTTGTTGATACAATAGATGATCTCCAAATTTGGGTCATCTTTCCTAATCGTGTCCTTCTAATGGAGCTGAGCAAACTCTCTCTCACCTATTGTAACAAATAAAGAGACACTGCAACAAACAAGTATAGAAAATCAGCTATTCTACTTAAAGTTCTGAGTGTGGAGGTTTTAGTACATAAGCCACCAATTCAGAGGGCCACCACAAGGAATACGATATTCTGCATCAAACTTACACCAAAGCTGTACGAGTTAAGTTGGAAAATACCTGGTCATCCAAGAAGCCATGGAAGATACAAAACACCAAACCCTAAAAGAATAAAACAAAACACGCGTGAGATAAACATGATCGATAGCAGCAACTGTAGAGCACATAGAACCGTGAGTACCTGGGTCGAGTTGAGTATGATGCACAAATACGCAAGGACTTCACTCCAGTGGATAAAGAACCCCAGCAGCCACGTGACACCCAACAGGGGCAGTAGAGCTGCGATGCTCCTCAATCCTTTTCTGTAAGATGAAAGGAACTTTAAGGGATCGATCACGGGGGGAGGGGGATGGAGGATTTTTTCGGGGGGGGGGGGGTATCACGTGCTTTTCAGCGGGAATGGAAGGATGATCAGTTGTCGCCAACGGAGTATAAATGGGGGATATTGACTGCCAAACGTTCAAAGACCCACGGAACCACTGCTGAAGTTTTTCTCAGTTTCTCTGGCAACAGAACGTAGAAAAGCATTGCTCAATTCCAAATAGTTTTAAACAGCATTTCCTATTCTGTGTGCACGTGGGAGAAAACACATTTGCCACTTTCGATAGGCCCTTCTCGAAAACCTTGGTTAATAGCATCTAGTTAAAAGAGCTTGTTAATTAAAAAAATCACACATACAAATCTGACTCTTTCATTAGATCATAAGCAAATATATATATATATATATATATATATATATATATATCAAAGAAAGGAAACGGGAATGAGAAAACAAAAGAAGAAACTTACCTGGTCTTCTCTACATTATCAGTCTGATATTTTTTCGATATCTTGGTGAAGATAACTCTCAGCAGAATTATAAATATCACAAGATTGACCTGGAAATGAAAAATTGGAAAATGTTTGACCTTGAAAAAAAATTCTGATGATGCATGTAATGTGTCTGATTGGTCGTTTGAAGTACAGAAAAAGCTTTAAGTTGGAGCGCTTCATTGAAAGTCACAAAAACAAAAACCAGCCAATTAAGTCGAAACGGCGCAGCAGAACAAAGGAAAGTATCAAAAGAGTTAAACGAGAACTCAAAAGAAACAGACATAAAGGTGTTCATGGTCATTATTTATTCTCAACCTCCTCACACCCCGGCGGTAAGTAATCAAACGTCTAAGAAAAAAAGCTGCACTTTTCAAAAAACACACAAACAATTACTTCAATAATTAGATTTGGGAAAGAAAGTTGAGCCTACCACGAGAATTGCCAAGACTGGTCCTTTATACAGCCATTCACCGTCATTAAGCCAGCACCTTGAAAAGATTACAATATTCCAACATGACTAAGTAAGGAAAAAGGAAAGCAGATCAATGCATTTAACTTATTCACTTGGAACTTTCCGTTTTGTTGCAAAAGAAAAGGAAAAAAAAAAGAAAAGACAGTAATATAAAAATTGATATAGAAAAATTTGTGAAACAAACCTTTACAATCCGAAAAAATTAAAGAAACAGACATTCAAAACATAAATCAAACACATGGGCCTCTTAAAAGAAAAGGCGTAGCAGTTAAAAGAAAGAGTCAATGGTCCTCATCGAGGAAGTTGGAGAGTTATACCAACCTGTCACGTATAATCTCCGCTGAAAGTTTCAGTGATCCACACATGACGTCCTTGTAGTATGTCTTGCTCATATCATATGTCACAGGTCTGATGGCTGCTATTAGACCCACAATAACAACTGGTAGACCTGTGGTCAAATGAGGTTGGTATACTATGAAATCCCAGATCAAAGTACCCCCGCTTATGGGTTAATCTGATTATAAACAAAAGTTCCTTCCGGTTATGATCCCAATAACAAGTCTAACAGCAGTAATATTGCAGAACTACTATATGTGGACACACCGCACTTAATGTCGCATCAAACACCATAGAAAGAGAAAAGCCAGGATAACACCACACACTACATTATATAAGGTAAGACTGAGGTATAGCATCTAGGTTACATTCGTTCTCACGGTCTTTAGTGTAAGTTACGAACCGAGTTTTTTCCGCTCGGACTTTTGGCCCAAACGCTAAAAAAACGGGCCATAGATTGGAGCGAAAAAAATGAAAACGAGGTTAGTAGGATAGTTACTAAAGCTCTGGGTTTAAAAAGAGGGGGAAGATTTGAATTCAATCAATATTTTGAGTTTAGAGGGCGGCACAGTGATTGATGGGCCGCTAAGGTCTGCCAGGCTGACCAATCATAATGCATGTACTGAATGAGAGAGATGATAAAAGCTGTCACCAGAGCCTTACCCCACCCAATGACTATGTATGTGATGTAGAGCTTGTGGACTGAAAAAACTTTCACCAGCTTGATGTAAAGATGAATTCCTTCAACCAACATCCACGTGAAAATAGCGGTGTGTGTTATATGTTGGAGGACAGCCATAGCTGAACATAATTTCTACGATATCATGAAGAAAAAAAGAAGAAAGAAATGTCTGAGTACTTAAAGCCAACAGCCATGTTACTTAGGTTTTTCAAGCTGAAACAACCTATTAAGGAAACAGTGTGTTCTTATTGTCTGAGCGGGAGGGCCGGACGGGAAATATTTGGCTCGTGGTGACAACTTACTGACTTCACTGCGCTTGGTCCACACGGCATGACCCGCAGAGCCAAATATTTTCCCGTCTGACCCGACCTTGTCAGTCGATACACATTTATGCGCAGGACTGCCGTCTTTCTCGTTTTTCCTTTCTTCTTACATATTTTCTCATGGAGACATAAGCTGGGCTGTGCGGCTTTTCCCGACCCTGCTCTAGCCATTGCGTACATTTCTTACTGGGATTTTTTTATGTGTTATCGGTACTCATAAGAATCAGGATCAGTAAAACTCACCGGTGTCTGCTTCCTGTTTGTAAAAATACACGAGTCCACGATTATCACGATGTAAAGCAGGCATATGGATATCAAAAGGTTTTTATGAACAAATATTCTCTCGGAGTTTCTTATCCTGTGTTAGAAAAGAGGTCACTCTGTTAGCTTTCTAGTCGGTACTTCATCTTCAATTAATGTTTGTGTTAGTATTTCAGTTGCAGACTAAGGTTCGGCCGGTCAGATATATATATATATATGTGTGTGTGTGTGTGTGTGTATAAATATTAACTACTGGTCTCTCAGTCGGAAGTCAGTCCACGTTTGTAAGTAAGGCAGCAAGCGAACAAGTCAGTCCTTCAGTTGGTAAGTTAGTGGGTCAGTCAGTCAATCAGTCAGTCAGCCAGTTGGTCAGTCAGTCAGTCCGTCGGTCGGTCCGACAGTCGGTCAATTAGTCAGATGGCCAGCCAGCCTGTCGGTCGGTCGGTCGGTCGGTCGGTCGGTCGGTCGGTTAGTCAGTCTGCAAGTCGGGCAACAACCAGTCTGTCTGTCAGTCAGTGAGTCAGTCAGTCAGATAGCCGAGTCATTCAGCCAGTCAATCGTCAGTCTGGACAATCAGTCTGCCGGTTAGGCAGTCAACCAGTAAGTCGTCAGTCAGACAGTCCGACTACTGTGTTATTCATCGATCAAATCGAAGCTTCAGTATTCCCCCATGCATTTGAACTTTTGAAGATTGGCGTGTTCAAATCCCCCCCTCCTCCGCAGCCAAACTTGCGCGAAAGCTCACGAGAGCAGATCCCCTTTCTTTAAACTCCTCCTTTGAAACACGTGTATTACGTTAGAAAGACTTGACACTTGCGGTTCAAATGCCCCACCTCAGCCGAGCAAGATTCAAATTCCCTCCCCCGGGCACGGACGACAGTCAAATGCCAGTGGGTTGCCCAGGGGAGATACTGTAGCTTCGAATTGATGGGTACATTAGTCACACTTCTGAGTATCAAACTGACTGAGCACCTTAGGCAGGAAAGCAGTATTAAGCAAATTACAACAACCACTATAGAAATGCTGCTGAGAACAAGATCCAGGTGAGTTTTAGCCATAGCTTTCCTTTCTTTTTCCTGATCTCCAACTTCCCTGGCTATTATTTTTAACGTTCCATTTACCTGAAAAAGAAAATTGACTGATTTAACCAACGAAAGTTTCTGTAACATTGACAACTGGCCTGTAATTTACTGCATAAAAGAATGAAAGGCGTTTACTACCCCTCCCCCCCCCCCCCCTCAGCACCAACGATCTAACTCTTTACCATTTATAATTCAAGTTATTTGACTTACATCATATTCAATCCAAGCACAGTTGAAACGTTGAAGAGGAATAAGGACGCGGCTGAAATTCACCTAGTGAGAGAACAACAGGAGGTGTTCTTTGAGTCAAAGCTTTCCTCTGAGTTTAGCTTGATAAGATGGACGTGCTCTGAATAAGGGTCATTTTGAGAAAAGTATGAGTGAGTTCGATTGGCTTTAGAATTCAGTATGAAATCAAATGATATCCCATGGTTCATATCAGTATTTATATTATTATTAAAGATAAGGGGATATTGAAGTGGAAACTTTCTTTTTGGTCGATACCCCTGGGATTGAGGGAATGAACAAAATAGATCCTGACTGAAATCTGACCTTGAGGTCATTTCCCTCAAGAGGAATTTTTCAGACATTGTTGTTTCCCTCGTACGTTAGAATTCGCTGGGACTTTTTACTTTGGTGTACCACTCACCTCGCTAGTGATGTTTCCCGGAGGAAGTGAAAGGGAGCTGACAGTATCACTTCTTGAGGACAGCTGATTTGGATCAATCCTCAGTTTTAGAACCGGTCGCAGCCAATAGGTCATTATACGATAACGTTTTGGGCTCCTGTTGCTCACGATGAATTGACGACGATATACACTATAGGATATACAGAAGTGTGCGAGAGTAAATTCCATGGACAACAGCAATGAATAAGAAATAAGTACATTCTTTACAATAAATGTTCTCAAAACCGTGAGAGCATTTCTACGGGTATCATAAAATGAAAACCAGATACCAACAGCCAAAAAGGGATGAGGAAAATATTACAGGAAGCCAATGAGAATTCAAGCTGTCTGGAGCGCGGGAAAACGCGAGTGATTTGTTACGATTGGTTTTAGTGGTGAATCTGATTGGTTAAGAGGTTGGCCCGGGTTTCCGAAACCAATCAAGGCAAAGTTAGGAAGGAGTAGTCAAATTCCGGATGACGCGTGATTGCTAATTGCTCTGTCACAACACAATAGAAATAAACAGGATATCCGTACTTGAATAAGTTTGTGTTCTCCAGTTTTTATTTTCCCTAATTTTGTATCCTTCTACAGATTTCTCTAGAAGTTTCAATTTTCTTTCGCTTCTTTTTCAAGGTATCATTTGTTTCCAATGTTTTTCTTCAAATTTTGCACGGGAGATTCGCGTGCGGCCGGCCAAAATTGATCTACTCACGCATGTCCGATGTTTGACAGCTGTGTTGAACTAAATGCACTGCGTTACAGCGCTCACTACGTGAGGGGAAAAAATGGGAATTGGGGTGAGCTCCTAAACGGAATTCAACCAAAAAGAAACTTCAATTCGATCAATGTTTATTCTTTAAGTCTACGAATTTCACTCACTATTTCAACTTAATCTCCATTTGTATTAAACTCTCGAATCAACAGTTGACATGCAGTTAATAACAAGCATTAATAAAATGATCCTTGTAGATAAGGATAGGAAGTCTTAGAATTTTCTGGCTTATTTTTATGCATCTCTCTAGCAATTGCCGTTCGCTTGCTAGTATTATTGCGCCACGTATTTTCACTTTAGTGTAAAGTAAACTGTCTTTACTTGACTTACTGTTTCATCAATATCCAAGTAAAACAAAACCGGAAAGTATGCGTCAGATTTGAGGCCCCGCAAGTAAATTCCCTGATAGTTCGTGTTAATGACCAGCGCTGCCAGTTCGTCTGAGAAAACAACAAAGACGGTAACAATTTAGTGACTATAAAAAGTTCGACATAAATAGAAACTCAAGTTCATAACAAAGTTTCGGTACAATTATTTACATAGTATGAAATTTTTCGAATCCAGTTTGAAGAAAGAGGGATGGCGTAGTGGTGAGAGTGCTCCAATCACTGTATGCCACACAGATTGATTTGATCATCATCATCATCATCAATATCACATTTGTCATCATTTGTGGATTTTCTTCTTTTACGATTAATTTAGTTTTTTCTTCAGTTTTTCTTAACAATTCTTATCCTTAATCGTTTTTTAATTAGTTAAAGCCATCTAGCTTTGATGCTCGTCTGCGTCGGTAAAAAATTAAAACCCCCTAAAAAAAAGACTTTGATGTGGCGTAGCACCTTTAATGGTGTGTGTTACCTCATCCTAACCGAGTTCGAGGTCGATAGTATAAGATTACAGACCGAGTCTTTTTCCACTCCTATTTATAAATCCGAGCGGAAGAACGAGGTTCCGTAACTTCGAGAAAAGAACAGATCGAGAAAACGAGGTTAGCCAAGACATCTATAATATCTCTGGGGTTAAGTAAGGGTGAAAGATTTCAGTTTAAACAAACTTCTCAATTAAGAGGGCTCTACAGTGAAACACGGCCCTCTAATTAAATTACTCAATCATAGCGCACGTACTAACTTAGCCTAAGTCTCAGAGATATAATAAAGTTGGTTAATTTTGTTACAAGAATTATGAACAAGACCTTTACATGGAATATTACTTTCAAATCAGAAGTCTTATCAAATGCTATTTACTATGTTGCGTGTTTATTTACTTTCTTGTTTTAGTTTTGTGTTTTCTTATCTTAGAGTAAGTTTCACGCATGCTTACCACTTCTTTAGGACAAAAGGAGTCTGACTGAGGCTTGAAAACGTTTTCGGTTTGAGCTGTTTGCAATATGGCCTTGAGAAAAAGAAAATATATGAAAAGCTCATAATTCGCAATCTCATAAGAGAACAATAAGAAATGAACCCTTAGACAATTATTAACAAAGGCTTCCCTCTGGATCTGCATTTCGAAATCCAGCAAGGGAGCGGTCATTAGTTATCGCCGGGGGGTCAGGATTTTGTGTCACGAGATAATTCCCAGGCTCTGTAGTATTGCTAATGACCCCACCCCCTCTCTCACTGGCAGTCAATCTTTTATGGTCCCCCCTTGCATACTCTGTTGGCGACGACTAATTTTTCCCCTCCCCCGTTCCCCCTGAAAAGAATTAAATTCCCAAACTCTTCCGACCCCCCGCCCCAAGGTGATTAAACGCGTCTGTTCCATGAGAGGTTTCTTTAATTCTTTGAAAACTTGAGTAGATAAATCAAGCCTCTGAGGAAGACCTTTATTTGATTTATTAAAAAAAAAACTACCCATAATTTTTTAAAAAATTCCTGTTCTTCGTTAAAAGAGTAGTAAAGCGCGTATGTAATTTCAAACTGACAAAGAATGTAAAGTCTGTCATATGGTAATAAAGGCTGAACTTCGTACCTGTAAGAAATTGACCGCCACCATATCGTTGGAAGGGTTGACTGGATTTAGTAGGAGAGCTCCACTTTTAAACCAAAGAATCAGATAATCAAAAAACAATTCTTTGTTTGTAAAGTTAGTAGCCTTGTTCACAAATGCTCTTGTTAGTTCCAAAATGTTTGTTAGATTCATTATGGATAGCTGAAAATGAATGGAGAGAAGCCTTGTATAAGTTCCAGTAAAATCAGTTGTTAACCCGATAAACTTTAAGACAAACATGATGACGATATTTACTTCTTCGTTCGAACGAACGCGAATCAAACAACCTATTTCAATTACGGCATTTGGTTCTTGGCCACTGTAAAGAGTTCTAAATCTGATATTTCGCGCGTTAGCCCTTCGTCAAAGCGATTGACAAATTCTGCAAACTCTAGACGGTGGCCGATTTACATAAGCAACTCAATTGTTGAAACCAAATCATCTTAGTTGTTATATCCCTTTTGGTTTTTTAGAAACTTACCGTCCCCCTTATTACATGTAAAAACAAAAAATTTGAAATAAATGAAAAACTTGACTTATTTATTTGCTATTCCAATTGAGTAATTTATAGCGCTTCAAACAACCGCGGATTAGAATAGATCGGAATCAAGCTACTACATACTTTATGCCTGAATTCTTGACGAAGAGATTTTTTTTCGCAAAAACAGCCTTCTTTGAAACTCCACTTTGTCATATCACCATCCAGTGAAGAACAACGGTTCGTAAAATTTCCTGTGGCCAAATGAAAATAAATAGATGAAATCACATTGCTGAGGCACCAACAATATTAAATCTATCTTAACACTCAGTGGTGATTCAAAGTATAATTGAATGACAAGTGACATGCTGTAAGCTTACGCGAATGCCTGACGAAGTAAACTCCACAGATCTAATTCAATTTTGTCTCCGGTTCACACAACGAAAGGATATAGTAGAAAAATTAACACAAGAACTGAACATGTACAGTCTGAACCTTGGAATAACAATTGATTGGGTAATGTAACCCTCCTGGTGAGGAAAGAACTGAAAATTATTGTTACTGGCCGAGGTGCATGACTGACATTTCGATAAACGAAATGATAGTCAAAGTTAATGCACCTGCTTTTCACGATAACTTTGTTGAAGCTTCTTTCCAGGACGTGCTCTCCTCACCCGAGTGATCATACTCCTTGATCGGAGAAAAAAAAATGTCATATAAAGTACACTAAAACAGTAAACTGTTTTCCACCTACAACTGGGCACTGCTTTGGACCTATAGGAGTTATATCGTTTCCTTTTAACCTTTTTAGTCCCAGAAGTGATTAAGGTGTAACTTCACCTTGTAATATACATACACAATCCAGAACACAGGCAACGAGAATGCTCAGACTTAACAGATAGAAGATGTTGCCTTCATCTCACACCAAATTCTTGAAGTTTATTCACAAGGTAACGCGTGGAAGCTTAGGGGAGAATTAACAATCAGATCTTGGGAATTGAATTTGTGTTGAGTATCTATCACAAAATAACAATTTTTCGACGAAGAGTATCAAAACATTTTCCTACCTCCTAATTCTGGATCCACCTCTGAACAGTTCCTTGCAACAATCTCATTCAGGGCAGTTCTTTCCCAGTAAATATTGAACTTCGTATAAAATGGACAGAAATCTGAAATAATTATTTTAAAGTTCCTTTCAAAACAGCTTTGACACAAAATATTCTTGAAAAGGCATGAGTGCTGCCATTTTTCCTTCTATAATCAACTTCTTCAAAGTGCAGACTAGGATGTTGTTCAACACTATTAAACGAGGAGTTTAAGGAGGATCAGTTAAACTTCATCGTAACAGAACAAAAATCATCCTTGGGGTGATCAATGATGACGAGTCCCTAAAAATAAAGGTGCGTGCTCCACATAAGTTGAAGGTTTAACTGCGATCAAAAGCTAGCTTGGCGAGCTTTCGCTCTCTTCCGTTCATCTGACCTAACTGTCTATTTCTAGTTACTGACATAACTTATCCCTTTTTTTGGCTCTTTTTACTTGTTCTTCATGCTTCGAGACCTTGCCTCATTTTTATTTTTTCTCAGTTTACTTCCTTTCCTTTTTCATGGGGTACAGGAAACATCACCTGATTTGCGCATATGGCTTTTAGCAAACTTGGAAGAGTTTTTCAAGTTCATTATTAGCCATTGTCATTCCTTTCTATCCTCAACCTTCGTCGTTTCTTTTCGCTTCATCCTCCTCATTTTTATGTCTTCCTGTCTTGCAAAACTAGTATTTTGTGGTCTTTATCATTTTGAAGAATATTCTTTTGCGCGTTCTGGTTCAAATTGCGGTGACAGCCATCGGGAACTCTCAAAACTCCAGCCATATTTCATCGCCGTGGGGAGGGAGGGGGGGAGGGGGGGGGGTATGAAGATTTTGTAGAGTCACGGCAAAATCTACCTGATCCCCCAGAAGGCTCCTTAATATTCTTAGGATCTCCTCCCTCATTAGTAGTTAATTTTACTAAAATTCCCCTTTTTGTTTGCAATATTCTATTAGCGGCAACTGATCTCTCCTTCCGTTCCCTCAGAAAAATACGCGATCCTACATTATCCTCCGAGCCCCTTTCCCCAGACGAAAATGATGACTAGTTCCCAGGTCTCGGTCATAGCTATTTATACTTACACTGAACGCAATCTCTCTCGTCAGACTTGTCCCTGCAGTCTGCTTTCTGATCACATCTGTCGTTAAGTGATCTTATCTCATCTCCACTCTTACAGAGGTACAGTCTTTCATCAGATATGAGTGATAAGTTTCGTATTCCTGGAAAAATGTAGAAACACAAACAGCCTCGGAACAGTCTTTTGTCTAAGGCAAAGCAGAAAACTTATTTTTTGACGTCCACAAATCTCAGCGGGGACGTAAACAAAAGTAGCTTGAAGGAGCATGTTTTTCTAGGCAACAAAAAAAGTATGTCCCTGAAAGTCCCTATGACACGATGGGTGTCTCGATAGTTAGTGGCACTTGAAACAAACCTGTAAAAGCCCCCGTACATCGCACGTGACCAGCTTCCAAGTAGCATCCAGACCTCACTCTCTGCATCTCTGAGCTGCAAAAGAAGTCAACTCCATTCTCTGCCCAGCGGTAGCCTTCCGGATAGGTTTGGTTCCTCCAAGTGCAAACTAACATAATGCAGTCATTTACATGGGAATGGATAACTTAAATTTAGTGTGGTAATTTTCTTAGGAACTGTGGTGGTAAACAAGCTTTTAGTTACAAAATATATGATAATTCGCTGAGAAAATTAGCTAGAATTAATTGCAGCTCTTGTAATTACAGGATGAGAGCTCTTTGAAAAATCCTCGTTACCCATTTTTACGCAGGTATTCCGCTGTACCGTCACAATCACTTACCTTTACAGATTCCTCTATTTGCTTTCAAAAACGCCGCTACGTCACAATCCGGTTGACTACAGTTATCAGTGCTTTCGTCATTGGATGTAATGACTGACAGCGTTCTAGAACACGAGATAACGCCATTGTGACAGTAACAGTCGATACAGTCACCAATAGACCAGGTGCTTCCATTGATATATGTATTTACATCCTCATCCTGACCCAAGGCATCTGAGAAACAAATCGTCAGTAGATAGGGACTGAAAAAATCTGCTCTGACAGGAAATGAGTGAGTTGAGAGACGAAACCCTCTCTCCTCCCTCCTTGTGTGGTCCTTAATCTTACGGTACATCCCCAAGGGCTTTTTTTGGCACACTCCCCTTGGAGATCCAGGCGGATCCAAACTAGTGGTCAATCCAATGTTGCCAATTTTTCTCACGTGCGCATCCCATGATCCCACACGGCTTCTATGCGTTCTTCACTGAGACGTCAAGCAACACGCTAAGTAAATGTACATTGGTCTCGGAAGACCAGATACCTAAGTCTAAAAATAGCTTGAGAGTGATAACGTTTGAAATAGGGCCTACAAAGGGATACAGTCTCATTAACTTATTCTCTCTTAACTGCCGCTGACGTCTATACATTGGTTCTTTCACAAAGTTGCAAAAACTTTTTTGTTTAATATTTGGACATTTGCTCCGAGAGAGCTCACAAACTTTATGTCACATGGCCATTCTCGACAAGCGAATACGACTAGGTTATAATAGAGAAGGATTTAATAGTGTAGTTTGATCGTGTGGGTGAATTTAGTCATGATAAGGACTATTGTCGGCAGTGGTGACTGACGTTTCGACAACCTGAGCGGAAGTCAACATCAAAGGCAAGTGAATGGTTGTGTCAGTCGAATGTTCTTGGTACGGTTTGTATAAACTGATTGGCCATTTTTGCCGTGATTTTATCGGCTGGAAAACTCAAGTGGCGTAGGTTGGTCATGATCGGTCGGTCTTGATCCGTCAGTGAAGTTAGGTCGTTCTGTTAGGTTCGTTTGTAATGTTATATTAATGCCGTGAGGAATCCGGTCATTTCGATAAAATACGATTTGATAGAGATCGATTCAAAACATCGACAAAGTCGATTCAAAACACGTAGAAATTAAGTCGCTTCGATACAGCTTAATTCAGTTCGATACAAACTAGTGAAAGATAAATTTGGGTGTCACGACGGCAGTTGTTCGGCGATATATCTTGCCTTCTTTAATCTGCATTCAACGATCTATCAATGACCTTTGTCCTAGTATTTTTACTGATTTCAAACGTCATAAAGACCAACCTCGAATTACGTGTAAAATGACCTGTATTTAATCACTGTTTGCTAGGGTATTTGAACAACAAAGAATTAGTAATGACCTAAAATAAGGAATGATTGCTGCGAATGGAGAAGATATACACAGCTTAAAAATAAGGACTGAATTTTTCAAGATGGACCAGCCATGTCGAAGCCTCTTAGAAGTCGCTGCTTATCAGTCCAACTTACCCGTTTTACAGGAGCCGTTTCCCGGCAGGCGGCTCAAGTCGATATTGTCACACTGATCATCATTGGCTATCAACTGAAGTCCGCCAGGACACACCTTCATACCCCAACGCACCTGATTTGCAAGTTGTGGGAGTGCTATAAATTACAAAATCCGCCTTCAGTGAGAAATTGAGAGCAATTTTTCAATTAATTGTTGAAAGCAAATTCGTAATTGCTTTGGTTTGCTTTAATACACTAAACGCTTTGTGATAGGCCCAGAAAACTCGTACACCGCATGGAAAAGTCAAGTGCAAAACAGTCAATCACTCGTGTCAATCACTCGTGTCAATCACCCGACGCTTATAGCATCTTGTCACTTAATACTTTGCATTCTAATTGGCTGTTGTCATAGCTTTGGTTTTCGTTTTTCGAAAACTGATAGATAATCATTCCAAAAAGATCATAACATCGTTCTTAATTCATTTGGATTGGGGAAGGGGGAGCGGGGAGTGGGAATAGTGCAGAGGTGAGAACGCTCGCCTCCCACTTATGTGGCTCAGGTTCGATTCTCATCCTTACTCCAAGGATTTTATCCAAGTCTTCCGGTTTTTCTTCCTCCACAAAAACTGCTCAGGAGAAGACGAGCCACCTTGTGGAATGTCTATTGCTAAATTATTTTTATTATTATCCGTGTTATTGTCCATTAAGTTCGCTAAGGTTTAAAAATGAGGTAATTACAAAGCAAATGCCTTGTAAATAACTCCTTATTATTATTAATGACCTTCTCAATATGAAAAGTGCTTAACATCGTTTTCTTTCTAAACGGAATCGTTATTCTCGCTCGCAATCGGTCATGTATATATCACTTCAATATCTATTACATTGTTATCTATCACCTGAGCATTTCTTAGCACAACAGACTGCTCCATTGTAGATGTGACAGGTCAATGGAGACATTTGTGGGCACCCTTTATTCCGCTTGTGTCCTGCAAAGAGGAACTGACACCCTTGGTAGTCCCAGTTGTCTCCTTGTGACAAAATCTGGCCACCTTCGACGGTTTCAATTGCTGAGCGAAGAAATAATTATGTATATAATAAATTATGTATCATTAGAGTTCTTTAGAGCCTTTGGGGGGATTAGGTAAATTCGATTGTTGCTCAACCAAAATTCTCCCACCCCTCCCTCCAGGGGATGAATAATGACCAATTCCTAAGGTTTCCAGTTCCAAAGGTTTTTCCGGCGATTTCAATTTCTTCCCGAGTCAGCACTGAATAGCTTTTTTCTGTTAAGCATGGATCTATTAAGCGAATCCTGATGGTGTATCCTAATTTGGTTGAAGTGATCTCTAATGTAGCTCTCGGCTTAAATTTAAAAAAGTTTAACTCCTTAACCTGACGTGTACCTTTACAAGTTTCTCTCCTGGCTTTAATAAACTCCACAGCGTTACACCCTGGTTGTTCACAGGACTCATTAAAAGGTAAGTATGCAAAGTGTTTGCCAGGGAAGTTGACTTGAAGTGTTCTCTTGCATTTCAGACGACCCTTTGTACACTCGCAGCTGAGACAGCCGGACACCTGGAATGATGTTAGTAATGAATTCTACAAATGTTATTCGAGCTGACATTGCTTAAAAAAAAAAAAAAAACGCCAAGCTCTCTGATACGTAAGTGTACTGCTGTAGTCATTCTAAGGGTGGAATTTTTACAAGGTTTGCCATTAATATAAAAATTTACCTCCCAACCATGTTTGAGAATTAGAATCTGCCCTTCCTCATCGCGACAAATAACTAAAAAAAAAAACATGGAGCAGAAATCATCAGTATTCATTTTTTAAGTAAGTTTTTCTCCGATGGTTTTTTCCTTTCTTTTTCGTTTGGTTGAGCGAGGGGGGGGGGGGGGGGGGGGGGGAGGGGGAGACGGGGAAAGGGAGGAGTGATATAGGGTGTGGTTAGATTAGTGAAAGCTCAGTTACTTTAAAAAGCCGGATTCATCAACTCACCATCATGGCATTGCACTTCATCAGAAGCGTCAGGACACTCGGCGACTCCATTACACACGTGTTCTTTCCTTACGAAGTCCCCACTGGAACAACCAAACACCTCATTTAAAGCCTTGAGCTGAAAGAAGACTGGATAGAGAAGAAGCTTTTAACATGGATAATTGCACTGTGTAAATGTCATTCGTTGCTTGATCAAAACGAGTCGCTCTCTCTACCGGCAAGGGAGGTTAGTGAGAAAAATTACCTGGCTCAACTTGGCCGAAAAGTAGTCATTTCCAATGTTTGATTCGATAACTGGTGATTTCTCCCCATTACAAGTTCGCCTCTTACCATCTCTGCGATTTCGCTCCACATCGTTCAACTGATTAAGGTGGGGGCGATTTTGTTTTACGTTAGGGGACGAATTTGCAATGGAGCAGATTCAATATAAACCTGTGATTCAAATCGAGAGTAACTAGATGATAATCACAAACAATCATGTGTCATCATTGCAGTGTTTCACCTTAACAACGACATTTCATTTATTATTGAAACCTACCCTGGTAGGCAAGTAGTGACTGTCCCATCCCCTGTTGGTAAAATATCGTTAGTTGGCTGATGACACGGCATACATCTTCCAATTGTCTCAACTTGGAAGAACCCATAATGAATAGTCACGTGATACTTCACACAGCCAATCAAACCATCCACGCATGAGCAATTGAAACAGACTCCTGAAAACCAGTGTGTACCATGTTCCCGCACCATGCCTTTTTCATCGGTGCAGGCTGGCCGAGAGAGCTTGGTACAAGTTATATTTCTATAACTGCAGGTACACTTGGTCATGCTGTTGCTCAGCCACTCATGTCCATCTACAAAAGCGTTTCCATGGGAATCCCAGCAGCCATATTCAGTTTTTTGGCACTCGACTTTTAGATTGGGTGTACATGTACATTTGAACAAAGGATTTGGGTTCCAACTCTGCCATACGTTATAGGTGTTTCCGTCTTTGTCGCTGCAACCTACCAAAAATTCAGAAAAATTGGCGACCAAGTAGGTCACCGCGCGTAAAATTCTCGATGTAAGAAGTCACGGGTCACATTTCTCTGCGTACTATCCTCGGTTATGGCGTTCGTAATTACGAATGGCTTCGAAACTAAAACTACCTTATTTTATAGGGATTAAAGTCTTCTAACCACGAAATATGTCATGGAAATATTTAGCCATGACATATGGGGGGACGAGATAAGGAGGAAATGGGGGGGGCGGGAACACATGGTTTTAAGGGGGAATTAATGGGGCATCAGTCGACCCCCATATATTATAAAGGGGGGGAACTAAAGAAAATTACTTGCCAATCAACTGACAACGAAAGGGGAATCATAAGAATATAGGAGTATTATAGAGCCTTAGGAGGGATCAAAGTCTTTTAGCAACGAAATATGTAATGGAAGTATTCAGCCATGGGGAATTTGCTTTCGGCAGTTACATCTCTTCGGTTGTTTCTTTTAAAGGAAAAATCTATGATTTACCACTTCGGAGGGAGAGATGAGGAGGATTTGGGGGGGGGGGCGGGAACACATGGTTTTTAGGAGGAATTAAGGGGGAATCAGTCGACTCCTACATATTATAAAGGGAGGGGACTAAAGAAAATTGCTTGCCAATCAACTGACAACGAAAGGGGAATCATAAGAATATTATAGAGACTTAGAAGGGATCACAACCAAATTCATCCTACTTCTTCCCCCTCCCCCCCCCCCTTCGCCGATCAGTCGACTCCTACATATTATAAAGGGAGGGGACTAGAGAAAATTGCTTGCCAATCAACTGACAACGAAAGGGGAATCATAAGAATATTATAGAGACTTAGGAGGGATCACAACCAAATGCATCCTACTTCTTCCCCCTCCCCCCCCCTTCGCCGATTAATAATGATCAGTCCATAAATGGTTTATGTGTCACTTACCAGCTTCTCCAGCTCCACAGTATCGCAGGCTGCAGGAGTCTACAGCTGTAGGAAAGTGTCCAAATTTGTACACCATAAAACCACTGCAGTTTTTCACTAAAACCAAACTATACCAGTGACAACAATCGTTATCCTTTGTAAAACAAATCATGCGCTGCACCACACCCTCCCCTTCAGTTGGATGTTTGCCATTCAACCAGCCAGGTGACAGAGTACCACAATGCATTTTGGGCACGCAATGTGTCGGCATAACAGTCCCTGCGCGGCCGGCCAGCCTGTACCAGCCACCGGGTAGGTAGGCGTCACACTTCAAAGTGTTGTAACTGAAATAGTCTGCGGCTCTATCACGTTCGTTGAGTGTGTTGTAGTCGCTGCATTCATCGCCTGATAACAATTAAATAAGCAAACAAATAAACAAAAGGTGAGCAAAACAAACAATAGAAATCGACGATATGAAATTTTTTTGTTTAGTTGAAACGTAGAGTTTATTATTCTTTTAATTACAATGAACAAACTTTAAAAGTTTCGGCACAATTTTTGCAGACACATTTCCGTTTGAAGACTAAACCTCGTGTTGTTTGGTTTAACTAAGTAAATAATTATCGTAAAAGAGATAAGAACTGAAATAACTTCACAAAGTTAACGTTGATGAATCTTTTAAAATGGTAACTCTTTTCCATGAGAGCATTAAAGTTTGTAACGATGGCGTCAAAATTGGAAATGTTTCTAATATTTCAAAAAACTGTTACATTCCCAAAATTTTGTAGTAGACGAGGCGTGGAGAAAGGCTGCAATTGTGAAAATAGAATACTAGTGACTGTGTTCAAGTTGAACTTTCACTCACAATTTATCAATCAATTCATCATCATTTTTAAAGATTTTAAACTGCCGTTCTTAAAATACCTTGCCAATTCTTGATTGCTACTTGCTTAGGCGGCAATGAACCTGGAATAAAGAAAGACTCTCTGGGTAGATTTGTCTAGATTTTTACGAATATAAGTCAGTATCAGCAAGCCTTTGGATTTAAATGTCGGATGTCAAAACCAACACCCATCCCTCCCCTGAGGGACGCAAAATGGATGAAACCTCCTCCATCTCTCGATAAAGAATTCATTTTATATCTCAAACAAATGCAAATAAATTTTATTTTAATACAAAAAAGGCAAAAACAAAGTGCCTGAAATATCGTAGTTATGATTTTCAGGTGGATAGCAGACGATAGAGGAGGCATTCTCACTACAATCTCTGAGGATTTTCTTCTACAAATGCGATTGATAAAAAGATGTCAGAGAATATTACATTACCTTTGATACCACTTCCACACACTCGAAAGGTAACGTTTAAACTTGAATTCACGTCCAGTTTGTAAACAAAGAAGCCGTTGCAGTTCCTTACGAGTACGCTCACAGATGTCATGCAGCAAACTTGTGATTTAGAGAGACATACTGATCGTACTACTAAACCTTTATCTACACTTGGATGGTTACCCGCCAGCCATCCGGGAACGAACGTACCGCAGTGATCAGCGGGAACGCAGGTTGTAGCCATACGCGTACCGGCTGAGCCATTGTATGTAAACCAGCCCGTTAATGAGGTATCGCTGGTGTTAACGATGTAGTTGGTAAAAAACCTAGATCTGCTTGCCTCGTTTAAAACTGTATGGTTTGTGCACTCGATTGCTACAGAACAGGACAGAAAAAAAAACTAGCTAGAATGCTCCATGGCATGCAAGACCATTTTAGTAAGTACGATCAAAACCATCAAGCATCTTGGTTCTCTCTCACCAACTTGCTTAAAACCATAAAAAAATCGTTTCAAAGAAAATGAATTTTTATTTAACTGGCGCAGCACCTTCAAGCAAATCACGGCATTTTCTCTACTGATAAGAAATACCAGTCTGCTTTCGATAATATTGTTCAAGCGTTACAATAATATTCCCCGATTCCAGCAATTTTGGCAAGCCTAAGTAGTTTAGATCGTTTGACGTGTCCTGTGAAAAGCAGCTGGCTTCTACCTCTGTCAAAATGTTGAGTCAACTTTAAGGTACAATAAAAAGAATGGAAACAACGTTACCAGGATGAGGACTGGAAATCCCTTGATGGGAAGAAAGTATGGCCACAGCAAACAGTGCAATGAAGTGGTGCAGCATCTTAGCCAGTATGCATCATCCTGGGCTGTCTTAGGAAATAAAATTGTTTTTATCAAACAGAGAGAAACATTACCAATACCTTTTAAAGCTACGAAACCTCTGTTTAAAGCGCAAGTACCTTTTTTACACGAAGGTAGATTTAACTAAGGTGTGCCGACAAGTTAATGCAGTACTCTTCTAACAGTTGTCTGAAAGATGTCAAAAGTTATGGAACGCAATGTTAATTTAGTTAAAACTCAACTCATAAGTTTACCAGATCAATACTTGAGGCCAACAGTTCCTCTTGAGGGTTTTCAACCAGCTTGTTCCGTGCAGTGCGACATTTATCCCTCTACAGGTAACAAAGCTCTATTTGTACTTGAGTGAAAAACTTCGTATTATATGTACCAACTATTGTAATAAAATATTTATAGATGTCTATATTAAAGCTTGCTACTTATAATTAGAAATTGAGCTGTTAAACGTATAAAATATAAAGATAGGTCACGAAACAAGTGCAAATTGATTTAAGAGTCTCTTGATATGAGTAAAAAGCTTGTTTACGTGATTAAACTTCAAGGTTTCAAGACTTTCTTTCGCAATACTTTGTTCGTAATATAAAATTCGCTAAATTTTGATATCGAAACTTTTGTTTATCAATTTTCTTTAAAAATTCATATCTCGATATAATTGATATAATTGACATTACCGGCTTAAGGCAAAATTTTGCGGCACGATTACAGGAACCTATCGATTAAAACTCAAACGCAATTTCCCCAAACAAATATCCACAAACTCCGGGGAACAGTGAAATTTTCTTATTCCGCTTCATACGTAGGCTTCGATAAACTACTGTCTGAGACAAATTGTTAACAATCAGCCCACTTGCTCCTAGGGTCGAACAAAAAGACATTAATTGTGTTGTTTATGAAAGGTATCAATAGAGCGTCGGTTTAAATTAACAATTAAAATTTTAAAAAAAAAACTTAAAATGCTAAAAGAGCACTTTAAGTTTACTAAAACTTTACTGTCTGTCTGAGTATGAATACAATAAAACATTTCAAACATCAAGCCAATACGTCTTTCAATTTTTTTTCAAATACATCCTCTATCTTCTCACTCGTCGAATCTTGATTAAAGGTTTGTTTAATTTGTAAAATGGAAGAGAAACCTCGTAGACATAACAACTCAGATGATCAGTGACAAAAACTTTTTATTATGTGTAAATGACCAAATCCCCTGCTGCCAACAAAGTAAAAAAGCTTTAGTTAAAGCGAAAATAGGTTTTGACAATTAGTGATAAAAATTTCAACCGAATTCTGCATTATACCCCTCTTGGCGAAAGAAGAAAAACAAGACAGTAAATTTTTGATCAAAAGCTGAAAGAGAATTACCGTTTTGCTTCATATATCCGTCTTGTTTTACATTTTGAATAATAAAAAAAATGAAAAGATGAAAGTGATGAATTACATAAATGAGATGAGCGGAAAACGACGCAAGTATAATATTTATATATTCCGCCTACGTTTATTCTTCAACTTTGTGCGTTGTTGACAGATGAGTAAAAAGTAAAATTCAGAAATAATGAAATTAATCGACGTACTCACACCACTACTTCGGAAGTCACTTCCAGTTTGCGTTTATAATAACTAATTAGTACCAATCTGGTTACCACGCCTATCAGAGAATTTAGCCGCTCACCTTGCGCAATGCAGGGCAGGAGGTATAAAGCTTAAGGACTTTACCGAACCAATCATGTTAAAATATTCAGTTTTTATGTTTAGTCTGTACACCTTTTCATTCAGGGAAAGTTGGGGAAACCTTTCGTTTTCCAGTTTTGAAGACAAAACAAGCACAAATTATCTTTGGGTCAGCTTGATTCCCAGCGAAAGCGAAATGGAGCCAAAAGAAGAATCAATTGGTTTAATTTCCAGTTGCGTGTGGACACAATAGGATGTGAAACTCAAACAAAGATAAGATGAATAACTACAATTAACAATCATACATCATTTCAAAACAAAATAAATTGCTTCAAATTACACCGCACAGTTTGCGACTCTTATGATAAGGTAACATTGCTACAAATATTGACATCCAAATTACTTGCCTTCTTGTCTATGTGTGCAAATGTCTCGTCCAAAGGGTCATGTTGGGCCAGTGCTTCCCAGTCCATGGTTCAAAGCTCTATATTTCTTAGGTTGTTACACATATTGTACAAGACGAAAACTTAAAGGGAACTGTACCATTCTCAAACTTGAAAGCCATGTTGATCATTTTCATTACGGGAAGAAAAAAACTGGTTAATGTAGGCGGCAAGGAACATGTTTATAAAACATGATAACAATTTAAAACACCGTATTCAATAAATAACAAAGAAACTACGTTCAACTTTGTCTCTGAAAATTGAAACTGAAACGAGAAAACAACTGTTCCCTTTTCAAAAGAAGATAAGTCGAACTATTCCTCACGGGTGAAGTGTATTTCAAGAAAAATTGCTTGGGCCTCGAAGGATTGTAATCAGTTAGGCCCTTTGAGCCCCAAAAATATGGTTACGTTGCTCAGTTGTAGCATGTAGTATCTGGGAGGTCACGCTCGAACATCGTCGAAACTTGAATATATTCGGGCTTCTTCTTCTGCAATTTCTTGGGTTGTGACTGTAGTGAGACATCTAAAGACCGGTTTGCTTTTGAAAATAACCTGAAAAAAGAAGGTAAACTAAAGAAAAGAATGTTTTCCACTGCCTTTACAAGCTAAGAATCCCATAAAGAAAAAAAAAGGAAAAATTATCGATCAAAGAGAAGCAACCAAAAATTATGAAACGATACGGTGCTGTGACATTACCGAAAACTTCTTTTCTCGTTAATGAGATTTTTTTGTCTGCACAAGATCTTGCGTAAGATCTTTTTTATTTTCACATAAAAATATCCAATTAAGGATTTCTTCTCAATTTATCTCAATTGTTTTTCCAAACCCATGGTAAATTTCGAACACGGAGACTCAGTGTGACCGGAATGCATTCCGGGAGTGGAACTAGATCCATAACTAAGCATGCGCAAGGCTAATAATTAAGTTACAAAAGTTAGCTGCATTTCAAATTTGCATGCTCTTGAATTAAAATGTGACACCAGGAACCGAAGTATTCCTTACTAAAATGTACAATTCTCTTGCAAAAAGTATGCATTCTTATTTTTTATCACTCTTCATGAATTATGTCTTGTTATTTACCGTTATACCAATCACACTTGTGCAAGGTTTCGCGCTGAACTTAAGGCTAAAGCACAGTTCACAATGGGGTATCCTTAGAGGATGTGGTTGACAAAAGAAATTTTTTTACCCATCCACGCTCCTTACACAGCCTTCTCGGTCGTAAAAGCAGAGCTACAACTGACGCCTAACCCTTTAAATGAGTACAAAAAAGATAGAACTGGAGAGATTTCCATAGCTGAATGCTTTAATATAACAGCGAAACCCTATCTCGTGAACTGGATTGTTTGCGTGCACTTCTAAGCTGGACAATACAAACTGTCTCTAGTATGGATGTTTCGGTTTCAGGAGGAAGTTTCTCGAAATCTCCATCACCACTTGCCCGATCTCTAAATATTCGCACCTTATCGGACTTGCGGCAAGCAACGCGCGACAAACCAAACATGGCAATTTTCAAAATGCATGAATCAACAAAATCAGATAACGATAACAAACAAAAAGAGATTGAAGTAACCTCACAGAATTTCTTTCAAAGAAGTGATCTGAGGTGCTAGGCGTGCTTATCGCATTTTACATACGTCAAAAATATTACTCAAAAAAACATTCACTAGTATTTATTAAAGGACGCTTCTGGCCAACTCGTGGATAACGTATTAAAGAGATATATACTTGTAAAGTTACTATCAGTAAACTAAGGTGTTAAAAAAGATAGAAAGTAGAACCATTGCAAGTATAGAAACTATAGCACTTGAGTATGTGATGGAAACCCCCCCGGGGGGGGGTACACGGGTCATTTTTTGCTGAGTATGTGCAGCTGGCTTCTCAGAACCTCTGCCATGTTTTAGCCTATGTTGTGGCCAATAATAGACCCCATCTTTGTCCGCTTTTGGGCAAAACCGGAATGGAATGGGAGCCAGCAGCACATCGTTAGCTTATCCCTAGGAATTTTAACCCTCACTCCCTTAGTATTTAAGTGGTAAAAATCGCAAAGAGTGATGAAGCAAAATATCGCACATAATCCCTCTAGGTTGACAATAACCATTCTACCTTGCACTGCTTATACCGTGATTGCAGCATTCCCACAAAAAAAGTGCGTAAAGTGCTTGTAAATTATGGGAAACAGCAAATAGCAAAAGAGACCGATTTCTCGCAATTTCTCGTAGTTTTGAATTTCCCTCTTGTTTTTCAGTACACGCATATGCTTGCATTTTTTTTTTTAGAAATTAATTAGAAAAGCATTTCTTGAAATAGGAAGTAGTCGTGTGTTTTGAGCGAAAGAGATCGTCAAGTGATCAAAACAACACCGGCCAGATAATGGTCACGTGCTCGACAACGACTTGTAGAGACCGATCATAATTCATTCTTACCATCAAAACAGTCACGTTTGCATTGAAAAACAACAACACGAAACGATCATAACGAAAAGACCGAAATTGGCGTAGCTGCCGAAACGTCCGAAAAAAACCCTTTCACGAAAGAAATAATTTAATAAATACTTATTCGGCGCAAATATCTATATGAATATATTCAAATGCGCCTTACAAGTTACATCTTCCACCCATCCCACCCCAGGGGAGGACATCCACCTCACAGTAATCTCGTGCGTGGGAAATTAACGTCTCCTACCCCAACCCTGCAGGAGACGGGGCCTACGGTTTTACGTCCTATCCGAGAAGACGATAATGCTGTAAATTAATTTTTTTTTGTCGAGGGTAAATTTTTCCGTGGGGATTTCCATGTAAACAGCTTGCTTTGTTACACACAAACTCTTCGTGATTCTCGCTGCTTCTCGTTATGTTAAACGCACGGACGATTCCAAGACCCTTCAAATTTGGTCTTTAAGTTGATCGTAACACTAATCCGAAACTTTCGAATTTCATTTCAATTTAGTAAATGTCGAAACAGCCGTGTAAAGACAATAAACATCGCAACGATCGTTGCAATCACAATGGCGCCAGGACTTCGGACTTCTTCGGAAGGATAGATCTTGAGTTCGGAGCCGACCAATAACGAAGATTCCACGCCAATTTGCATATCCCAAAGTGCCCACAACAACTCGTTTCTACGCTATCACGTATCCACGAGTTAAAAACGATGTGAATCATAAATTTTTGAAGCTTTTATGCAAACTTCTTGTAAATCTTTTAAAATCATCCGAGATAGAGATCAATATTTTTCTGTAAAGTTACATCAGGCATAGCTTGAAATAGCTTTGGTGATTCAGTTCCTTATTTGACTCCTATAAGTGACTTTGACAGAATTTCTTATTACAATATCAATAAAATATCAAGCACGCAAGCGATGAGAATAAAGAATCGTAGGGTAGAAAGTAAGGAGAATTCTGGCCACTGAGATCTTTGAACTGAAGGAATTAGCTACAGTTAAACCAAAGGGCTTTATGTCTTCGTTCCATTACCACCTGTTCCGCCCAATTATCGTGTTGTTAAGGTACTCCATAAGGTACTCGCTCAGTGTTGGCGCGCGTGCCAACGTATTGGTTTTCCAAAAAAACTCTGTTTTCCCTTTTCTTGGTCATTAAGAGCCATCCGAAGGTGATGAGCAAGGTTCGGTCTATCGTTTGCTGTAGCAAATATTAAGAAAATTATTTTTGGTAGTAAACTAAGGCTCCATGAAGGGAGGCGCTTGCCAGCGATAATTTGGCTTTGTCTTTGATTTTCTTCAATTTTATTCGGTGAAATCTCTCAAATTTTTTCTTGCTTTTTACAATTTTTTGTTTTCTTCCTCAATCTCAAATTTGGTCTTATGAATTTTTTTTATCAACAGGCACTAGGAAGGACAAATATGTTTAACGGTCCAGCAAATCTTGGGTCGAAAGATCCTTATTTTCTTTGTCGCAAAACATTACGTAATGGAATAGAAATTCGCCAAGATCGGTATCTGAGCATGCGTAGACTTTCGAATCTGTCGCCTTTTGGCAATCTTTCGCACGGTGTTTTCTTTTCGGTTGACCACTTTTTCAGGCGAGATGGCCTATGAATATTACGGGTGCAGTTGCTGGAAATCCAAGATTCCATCACATATAAACTGTATTGTGTTCAACTGTTTTTAACACACCTTTTCGGATAACAATCGCGCGATTGTATCGAGCTCGTGCCATGTTCGCACTCAGATCTCGCGCGGTCATAAAACTCTGTGGAGACAGCTTAATCTTAAACACGGAGCGAGCCTATAAAAGGTCAGCGGTTTGCACTTTGTTGGCTTCCTTCGCACCGATAATGACGGCTTTCTGCAACGGTCACTATCGTTATAAATCTTCTGCTAAATCTCTTGTTGTCTGCTTTGAAGAAATGATACATTAAATTATTTATTTACAACCTCCACCATTTGCTTACCTTTTCAAGAGTGTCTTAAATGTCGTTCTTAGACAAAAAACTCAAGAAACGAGCGAAAACTTCCTTCCCGTTCGGAGAAAATTCAAATTTCGCGGGTGCTCAAGATCGATGAACGTATGTCCTCCGTTGAGAAAATGGGCCTGCAATCATAAAGATCATCTATTTCTATAACTTGAGCATGCCTGTAGGTTCTGTACGATAGTGAGGCTTGTTCTTTGAGTTTTGGCTGCGGGAAAGTAAAACAACAAAACAAACAGAAGTTATGTGTTCGTATGTATACGTTTTGTGACCATGCTAGGCCGCCATAGTGCAAATGCACCTCCAAACTGTTCTATTCAGAACAAAAAAATCCGAAATTCTGAGTACTACAAAGAAAAGAAAGAGTCTTTAAAGGCTAAAAAGGTCAGGTACGACTTCAAAATAGAGTTAAACAAAGAAGAAGAAGGCCGCCTTGAGTCGCTGAAGATGAATATTGCATCCATCAAAAAAGAGCTGCATTTGGATAACAAACTCGTACCTGCAGCAAACGCTCGTTTTATGGAAATTTTAGTAGACAACTGGCTTGTACATAATGCCAAAACCGAGGCAAACGGTTTAGAAACTGCACACTTTGCGGACTTTGATAGTATGCAGTCAGTAATCGAAGAGGAGACAAACGCAAGCTCGCCCCCAGAATCGTTCCAGGACAGCTACATCAAGACCCAGCTGCATAGCGAGAGCCGAGAAAATGACGAAATTTATTTAGTGTGCGGATCTGCCCTCGAACGCTTGTTTAGACATTTTATTGACGGAAATGATTGTGTTTGCAAATGTGGGAATACTAAAAATCTTTGCTCGTGGTAAAATGCACCTCTACACTAAGGGAAGCTTATATACACTCACAGAAAGCGAACTACAAATATTTACCCTGTGTTCGAGTTGTGTTGAATGCAATTCAAGCTTTATCCAAGCAAATTTCGCTATAAACATGCACTGAAACAATGCAAATACACATTCATTGATAATTTTCACGATTGATTGTAGTTTGAACGTGGGCATCTACAAAGAATTACATTTCTGTCAAGCTCGGCTGAAATTACGCGACATATAAATCAAGCTACATTTATAAATTTACCAGCATCTTCCTCTTCACGGACATTGCTATCTTGTGTTATTTTTGCTCTTTTCCTTCGGCTGGGTTTGGTTTCAGAGACAACCTCCCCGCCGCTGAAGGCCACAAAAGAACGCAGAGATTCCATTTCACTCACTGGCATTAGAAGGTACAACCTAAAACACGGCATTTACGTTGAGTAACAAACTCCAAAACAATCGATATGCTTTCACAGGTGAAACAACAAAAAAGGTGTTAAAATGCATGTATATGAAGTACGATACCTGTCTAAATTCTTCTTCTGTAGATGCCATTCTTGTTGTTTTCACTTACCTTTTCACAAAGCCGAGAAGCAAACAAGCGAAAAACCTTCCCTTGTGCGGTCGCCTGAAAAATTACTTCGTGCGAATTTCGCGGGAGTACGACACGCCTGGGTGAAAAAGCCAATCAAAGCAGAGTATTCCAATTTGTGATTGACGGGCTGAGCTGCTCAGCCTCCATTTATAGGCTCGCTCCGTGTTTAACGCAAACATAGATGTTTTTAGCATAAACACCACGAAATTAGTGCTGACATAAATTACGCAGTGTCCAGTTTTTTAAATAACTGAAAGCTACTAAGAAGATATCTAAGCGACAGTGAGAATAATGAAAATGAGAGAAAAACGAATGAGGAGATGAACTTTGTTCGTTTGTCTCACGGTGGAGTCACTTTTGATGTAGATTGCGACGCTTCGACTGCAATACTGCTAGTCTTCGACAGGCGATGACGATTGTTTACGTGTCGCTATTTGTAGCACATTGGTTCGCTGTTATTGGTGTATTTCGATCCTTATTATTATTCCGGTTGTTAGATGTTGTTCCCTCACAGGTCCTCTTAAATCGGTTGTTGTTTTGTTTGACCGTGGGTATCCAAGCTTCGGGAATGTCGATTCCGCTATCCCTATTGATGTAGTTGGGATGAAGACTTATATGGATAGCCTCTTTGACCCTACGTCTGTTCCAGTGGGGGTCACGATCAATAAACTTAACCTTGCTCCAAATAGGAATACGCCCCTTTTCGTTAGCGTGCTCCGAAACCGCAGAGGTCTGAGTACGAGCAAACCGTATGCATCTGTCATGTTCTTTCTTCCTTTCTCGCATTGATCTCCCAGTTTCACCGATATAAGAGTTTATAAACTAAAATATTTTTATGAGTTAGCTGAGCTCATACAGTTAATTATTAAAGCATTAAAAGTGACAAATTTAATTTGCAAACTTAACCAGCGACCAGTAGTGCATCAGCTGAATTCATTGTTTGTCTGGTCTTCCTGGATTGCGTCAAATATTAGTGCATGACAATGCATACAAAGATATAAATTATTTACCTCGTGCACTAACCTCTGGGGGTTGTACACTACCGGAAAGGTATCTAAGACAGCGCACAAGAGCTTGCAATCACCGGTCCGAGACTTCCCTGACGCGCCTGGACGAACAATGTCGAACTCCTCTGCGGTTGTGTAATCAGTAATGCTGCTGGATTCCCGGGGACTGGGAAGTAACGGATGAGGCGATATTAAGTAGGCGGAGACGGCAAAGCGGAAGGGGGGGTGCAAAGCATGTCTTGTTCTTTCAATCGTTTGCTTTCAACAGTTCTCGAATAATCTTGCCAAAGGCAAATTTGTCAACCCAAAATACGTGAATATTTATTCATTTATCTATCTAACTTTGGGAACCGGTGAAAAACACTGTAAATTCGAATGAATCACTAGGGCTCTCTGGAGACTGGTTGCTCATGCATGGTAATCTGTAACCTTTCAGAATGGCGTGGTGAGAGAATCAACTTGAGAATTTTCAAGTGAACAGCTGGAGGCAAAACTTTATCTTTAATGAAAGCAGTTGGACGGAGTATTTAACACTGTATGTACAGTGGATGGACTCTGTTAGTAGCTAAAAGATTCTAATAATTACAATAATTCTTGTTCATTTCCTACATCATTAAGCTTTTATTAATAAGTTTTTTATTTCCTTATGAAATAGCTCATGTCCCACTTTGCCTTTTTTAAACATTATCACTCACTAAATTTATAGTGTGCTTGCCTGAGGTGCGTTCTTTCTACAAAACTGACCTCCTTAAACAGCACTACTACGGAAAAAAAAACTTGTCTTTGTTCAATGCAGCCAGTAGCTTCATATCAAGGCTTGCAAATAGGTTAAAAAACTGAATTAGCTATTACGAAGCTAGTAGGAGCTTTTTTTTTTTTTTTATCAAGAGACACCATTAAACCTTAGTATCTAAAAGCCTCATTCCAGCAATCCCTGGGCGTCGCCCCGTGTTCGCTCGGTCATTTATCGAATCTGAAAGTTGAACATAGAAAAGAAGAACTGATAAAAAGATTGCTGAAAAACCTGATATTCGTAATTTCTCCACCGGCACCCAGGCCCAAATTCCACATACATTTGTATAGGGAACACTTGTTAATGGAAATTCATTTCAATTAAGTAATCGGAAAAGAGGAAAGATCACAAGTCTATAAATAATTAAAATACGTGGCAAGTATAAGGTGTGGGGGGGTTTTGGAGGGAACATATGGTTTTCAGGGGTACGGTGGTCACCAACAGAGTATAAAGAAGGCTATAGAAAATTGACTACCAATTAATTGCTAATAAGGACGGGGGTGGGGTGGGTGGGTCTCTTGAGAACATAACAGAGACTTATGGAGGATCAGGTAACTTTTATCGTGACACAAACAAAATTCTCCAGCGCCTTCCCCCCGACGATAAATAATGACCGGTCCCTAGTGTAAAAATAGTCTGGAATAAGGTGGATCCGGATGAGATTAAAAAGACAGCCAGAGATAGCCAGAGAGAGGGAAAGAGGAAAAGGGAAAAGAATAAGAAAGGATAGAGAAAGGGGGAAAAAAGTGAAAAGAAAAGAGAGAAGGAAAGATAGGTTCAGTGAAAAATCCCGCCCATGGAAAACTTATTTCAACACTTCACTGCTAGATGGATCTGTCTCGTGAGGACGCACATTCTACGACCTAAACGTATATGGCAACAAACGCTTCTGCACGGTACAAGACAGCGTAAAGCAAGAATGAGCTAATAAGAACTATTACCTCCAGGTGACAACTCAGTAGTTGTTGATACAATAGATGATCTCCCAATTTGGGTCATCATTCCTAATCGTGTCCTTCTAATGGATCTGAGCAAACTCTCTCTCACCTATTGTAACAAATAAAGAGACACTGCAATAAACGCTGCAACAAACAAGTATAGAAAATTCTATTTAAAGTTCTGAGTGCCGCGGTTTTACCGCATAAGCCATCAATTCAGAGGATCGCCACAAGGAATACAATAGAATACGATATTCTGCATCAAACTTACACCAAAGCTGCACAAGTAAAGTTGGAAAATACCTGGTCATCCAAGAAGCCATGGAAGATACAAAACACCAAACCCTATAAGAATTAAAAGGAACACGAATGAGGCAAACTTGATCAATATCAGCAACTGTGGAGCCGTAGAACCGTGCGTACCTGGGTCGAGTTGAGTATGATGAACAAATACGCAAGGACTTCACTCCAGTGGATGAAAAACCCCAGCAGCCACATGACACCCAACAGGGGCAGTAGAGCTGCGATGCTCCTCAATCCTTTTCTGTAAGATGAAAGAAAACTTTAGGGGAACGATCACTAGGGGAAGGGGGTCGGATAATTTTTTGGAGGTATCACATGGTTTTCAGCGGGAACGGAAGTAAGATCAGTTGTCGCCAATAGAGTGTAAAGGGGGGGGGGGAAATATTGACTGCCAAACCCTCAAAGAGTCAGGTAACCACTGCTGAAGTTTATCCCAGTTTCTCTGGAAACGGAATGTAGGAGAGCATTGCTTTTTCAACTGGACAGTCCATTGCAGGTTAGCCCCCCCTGCAAT